>NC_051432.1:25506582-25626355 GCF_001649575.2 Kryptolebias marmoratus
AGTCCAGAAATGTGCAGTTCTAGGCACAGCCAAGATACTGCGCAGAACCCTCAAGCTCCCAGGCCTCTGGTAGAGGACCCGAGCTCAGAGGATGAAACAAAGACCACCCGCGGAGGGTGAGAAGGGAATTTTATATATATATATGGACATAGAATTGCATTTGTCACTGTTTGTAAAATTAAAAAAACTGAAATTCATATTTGATGTCTGCATATCAACTTGAAATCAAATTAAAAAGGTTATGATATTATTAAGCCCCTTTAAATGTAAAACCCACAGACTTTCAATCTGCATACCAGCCCTCTCTGAAGGCTCTCTGAACAATATGTTACTGACAGAATGTTAAGCTTTAAACTCCGAGGCCTTCAGTGTAGTACATGCAGTTCACCTCTGCAGTGGAGCTTAGTGCAGTCAGTGAGTCCTGAATCTCTGTAGCTGACAACATCCATGGCTGGCTGGAGTCATTGACAATGCATAATCCTGACAGCAAAGCAATCTACCTCCAGAGTCCCTGGACTCACCGTTTATATGTGTGTATTGTTTGTTGGTGTGTGCATTTAACTCAGTCAACTGACTTTTAATTTTCATTTACCATGTATTTCTGTGTGACGATGTGGAGTTATTTTAACCCCAAAGCCCAGCTCTGTTGAACCCAGGCTTTTTTAAAGAGGTGGTCTCTCAGCTTGGATTATCACTCTAGAAATATAACTGACATTGATGGGTCAAGAGAAAATACAATCAACTTGTTTTTTTCCCTCCATCTTTCTGAAACCCCTTAGTAAAAATCATAGTCTGACTTTCTAACAGCACTGTCATCATTTATGAGTGTACAAGATGGCCTTTGGGTCATAAAGGACTCAACCGAGCGTGCCATCTTGGCAGTCACAGATGTCCTTAACCACTATTTTAGTCTGGGGAAAGACAAATAACATAAGATAAAACTGACAGGTCAACCTTTTCAATTATCTTGTAGCCACGAGGAAAAACAATGGAGACTGTTAATGCAATGTGGCATGGAGACAATTGAAATATCATTGCTCCCATATCCTGGGGGCCTGCACACCCTGTATCACTATGAAAGAGCATAAAAATGCCCAAACAAAACAGCTGGAGTTCTATACCAGTGCATGCTTGGAAAGTTCAACTCGCCAGTGTCAGGGGTGTCTCTTGGTCGTATTCTTCAATAAAACCATCAGCCATAAAGAATGCACGCACATACACAGTACAAATCTCTGCGAGTGGCCTGCTGATAGACAATCCTCCCACAGGCACCAGTCCAGCCCATGAGGTCATCGCCTGCCGAGACCAAGGATTATAACTCCAAAGGAACCCTTGGAAGCATGCAGTTATACGCTTTGACAGCCCAGCGGCATGATTAAGCCCCCTGTTCGCTAACCCTAATGCTAAGCTAATATTAGCTTTGTTGTGAGCCTAAAGGTGTCTTTTTCAATAGCTCCCAGGCTAAGCTATAACAAGCTAAGCTAAAGCTATGCTAATTTCCCCCAGTGAACCTACGCACTTTCAATCCAAATGACTTAACTCGGCATGAGAGACTCATCATCATGTAATAAGCTCAATGCACTAAGCTAACAGAGGATCACTTTGGTCTAATACAAGATTAAAGAAGGTCATATGCAGAGGATTTGGCTTTAACTAGTTTGAAGGCTCAAGGGAAGAGTGAAAAAGGTGAAGCGGAAGAGTTCAACTTTAATGATGTTACTTGCTGTTGGGAAAGCAAAGTGAATTATTTGAACAGCAGATGTTTTATAAATAGCTAAATATAGCCCTAACCCCAAAAATGCATGCATATAAACTGAAACCTCTAGAAAAAAATATATTTATTTATTTATTTCTACTTCTAATAAAGCCATTTCATCTGCTGTAGTGATGTCCTCACTCTCAGAAGACTTTGTCAACTTGCAAAACGATAGCAGATTTCAGTGAAGTGTGGTGAGTTAAGGACCAACACACAGAAACTGTGCGGCGAAAAACAATGACCTCAGAAAGTTCCTCAACTTCGAGTGTGGAGCAGTAATTTACATAATCTGCACTGAATCTAGATATTATTGCACTTTCTTGTACTGCAAAATGAAATAAGTTAAAAACTAAACTCAAGATTCACATTTCCCTATTAAAACAAACCAAAAAGTTACATTGGAATTTTGTTAAATTCCTATATCTGAATGTTTTCTTTAGGACTATCTTGCTTAAAACAATCTCCTCCTCCATATGTGTTACCCATCAGTGCGTCAAGTACTTGGTGGTTTTAACATCAATTAAAATCCCAGCACCACTTGCTGAGCTGCACTGTGCACTGTCACATCGTGTTGTGTGATCTTCCATGCTGATGAGCAATGACAAAAAGCTCCAAAGTGTTTTGCTGCCACACACACATACAGGGAAACAAGCTCTCTCTCACATTTTTTGCAGTATATAAAAGATGCAAACGTGTCCCTAACATACAACCATTATTATAAATGCGCTTGTCTGCACAGATTTAAAACAGAGCCTCAAACATGCCGGCGCAAGCAAGCACAATTACAAGATAATAAGATTTGGCAAAGAAATCAAAGGGAAGGTTTCATTAAATACAAAAAGAAGAGCGAGGGAGGCTTGTATGAGAGAAATCCACCATCATCATTTCCATTTGTATGAAATTTATGCTTCATTTTCCATGTCTTCACGCACTGCACAGTGAGTGGGCTGAGGCCAACGGCTGAACTGAACGCCACCACGTGTTATTCCAGAGTGTCTGCTTATGTCTGACTGTGTTTAATCAGCTCTGACAAAGCAAATATCTCTTGAGACTTTCTGCCACTTGGTTTGACTCGTCGCTTGACTTCTAATTACAGAGCAAATTGCACAGCTTTAAGATCAGTTGCCTTGACAGTCTTGTGACATTATAATAAAACTATAATAACAATAAATTAGCAAGAAATAAAAACTTAGAAAATGGTTTAGATATTCAGCAACAATTTCACTTTATTCTGAGCATGTAAGCAAGGTTTTGAGCATAAGACAAGTCTGTTGAATAAAAATAAAATAAAAAACAGACTCAGTAGTATTCATTGCAAACTATAAAGTCAAATATGAAAAGGTTATTCTGAAAATGGTGCAGTTTAAAAGACTTTACTTTAGTAGTTTTCCAGATACAGTACATTAATACAGGTACGTATTCACTGTAAACAAAGCCCTCTGCTGAAACCAGTACAAACCAAGTTGAAGCTTGAGTCACATGACTGACCTAAATTAGGCTGGTTGTAATCTGTGTAGGTAAACAAAAATGGCAGAATCAGACATGCATAGAATCTCAGAAAAGAGGTTTAGATGGAAATATAAGAATGAATCCGCTGATAAACGGAAAAGGAAAAAGAAAGATGAAGTAAGATAACTGTTAAAGAATAAATATTGGTAATTTTGACTTTTCATAGGTAAAGAAACACAAAAGTTGATTAGAAGCTGTTCCAATTTTTACCTACAATGTTCTTTTATTAAGAATGCTTTAATCATCAGTATAAGGAAAAAAAAGTGCCAACTTTGTTTATTACTTTATGCATTGACAATACAATGCGTACCTTTAATGAATCTACGAGACATCTTGAATCTAACTCTCCATTTGAAATTTGAAACACTGTAGTGTCTTCTTAGATCCTTTACTTAAGACAAGAGCTATAACTCTCAAGACTTTACCCAGTTACTTTTTAAAAAAAGGTAAACACAAACTGAACACAGGTAATTGCTTTTTGACTTATTGTACCAGCTGTATATTTTTTCCCCATACTTTGCTCTTTTTGCAATGATTTAGCCCTTACAGTACCAATTCTGCATTCCACCTCTCCAAGTTTTAAAATGTCTTACAAGCCATGAAGCTGATTATAGCATAAGAAGTAGTTTGACATCGTCACGACCATCACAGCTGTTTGTGTGTGCTCAGTGATGCTGACTGTGTGCGTTCACTGGTGCGTTCACATACTCTTGTATGACAGCTAAAGTAGCTCCGTCTAACAGCACTGATGTTTCCTGCCATTTGCCTTCAGGGCTTTTTCCTCATTCTCTCTTCCTCGCTGATTTTTAAAGTGTTCTGTGTTTTTTTTTTTCCTTTTCCCCCTGAGAAAATATGACCAACAATATTTGGCATTAGAGAGAGTAAGACCAACGATCTCAGTGGCTGTTTAGTGAGTTGTTGTGGCCTTGTCACAGTCTTTCACCAGTTTACACAGCATTCACACTGAAATGGTGCAGTTTAAGTGTGAGCTAGACTGACTCTCTATTAATCTGTTCCTCTTAGCCATACACCTATGTTTTACACTTTCACACCAGGGAGTAGAAGTGTCCATAATCATTTTGTGATGTCCAGGAAAAGCCCAGGAGTACAGCTATCGAGCCCTTCAAATGGAGATTTTTCTGAGGGACACCTTAAACAAAGGGGTATAAACTAATTTATAAAGTATATATTTTACTTAATAGAAACATTCTGTAGTTAATCCAATGCATTTTTTTTTGTTTCATGGTTGATTATCCTTAACAAGCATAGAAAATACTGGAAACTGTCATATTTCATCATTCACAATATTTTCCTCCAACACCAACCATTAAAATGTTTAGTTTTCTGATCTCTAACCTTAACGGTCTTTATCAAGGATGAAAATTATAACAATGTCACATTTCTCTGCTGAAAATGTTTTATTTTTATAGCAGTTATATTCTGTAGTTTTATATATTCTGATATATTACTCATTTGGTATTATCAGTTGTTAACAAGAATAAAAATAGCATCAGATGTTGATGTCTGGTCTAGTATACGCACCATATATGGGTAGAGGTAGAACCATAACCAGAACCCTGAGGACAGGTTATGTAATGCATAAGATAACACACAGTGTAAAGAATGTGATGATCACATGTCACTATTTGTTTTATGTTTTGTAACATCTAAATATGAACATAACTATAATATTTTGTATACGACTAAGAGGTAAATAGTAGAATCTCGTAAATCCGTGCAAATGAACCCCATAGTCATTGTCCTTCTTTTCCACACTTGTGGGTTTACTTTTATGTTGCCGTGTTCAATTATATTGCAAGGTCTATTTCTCAGCATTGCATTAAGAATAGATAAGAAATGGAGCTGAGCTTCAGCAGAAAGAAACAGAACATCAGACGCCTCAAGGAAACAACCACCTAATTCAGCTGCATTTTACTTCTCTACTTCCCACAAAAACTAAAGCAGCTGGAGGTTAGGGGAGGAAAAATTAAAAGCTGAAAACAGTTTTAACTAAATGCTGTAAGGCCATTTAAAATCTAATACAAAAGACGTCTCAGTGAGAAGTACTGGGGAAAGTCTGAAAATGTTTATTTCATGTACTGACATTTATATAAAACGACATGTCAACTCTAGCATTTGACTTTGTCGCCTCGATTTAACATCAGACAGTGAATGGAACATATTTAAACATATCCTGAGTGAATCTTTTGACTGCCCATCCATGAGAAAATTACAAATGCCTGTAAGGATTCTAAAATAAATCATCCTATTAGCTGGGTAAACGGCTAAACAAGTTCAGCACCATATGATTTTCTTTTCTTTTCACTGAATGCAGCTAAATGTTTTGGAGTCCATGATGGCTGCATCATCCTTTTCCTCACATTTTTCCTCTTCATTAGCTTCGCTTACTGCTACTTTAAATAAGCAATACTGGAAATATTCTTTTTATTAAGCCATATTTATATTTCTCAGTGGTTAAAAGGCTGTGGGTCATTTTACTGCATTATTTAAACTTTAGGGCAAGTTTGATTAGGGGAAACCATGTTGTTTATACATGCTTAACATTTATTGGATTTGTTTAAACTACATTTGCATATATATGGTGAGGATATGCATCTATCTATCCTGAACCAGTTTAAAACAGTTCAGATCAGAGGTTGTTTTCTCTGTTGTGCCTCTTCAGTGCTGAGATAACATTTATAACACAAATCTACAGATTTTTGTTGTACAGTATCTACTTCTACTGACACAGGCTGCAGCTATATTTATGGTATGTCACGATAAACACAATTATTTATGAATTAGATTTTACAAGAACAAGGTTCTAAATATGTCAAAAGATGTTAAAAATATATTTGAATTCAGAACATGATTAAAACAACTTTATTATTTAGGTTTAACTTTAGTTTGAAATATGATTTCAATAAATAATTTACATATAATTTATCATGTTCTGCAGCTCTGTTAGAAGGAAGAAACAGAGCCATCCTATACAGTAGCTGAGATAGTTCAGGAATGATTGGGCTTTTTTTAAATAATAATAAAAAAAAAAAGTATAGTAATCTACAAACATTAGCATTAGCAGATCTGTCAGCTGTACAGATTCTTGCTTCAGGCCACAACGCATGATGGTTTCTGACCCACATTATACAGCTTCTGTGCACTACTTTTACTCTGCCACATAATGAAATCAAATTGCAGTCTGCAGTAGACAACTACAGCTAGAATCTCAAAGACCACTATAAAAATGGCTCACTCGATGCATAATGGAGTGTAGAGTGAATGAGTGGACAATTTGTATACTGCCTTAGTTTGTGACAAATTATATCTAATTAAAATTTCTTTCCAACTCTGCAGGTCCAACAAATCTATTGAACTGTTTGAAATAATGTTTCAGATTTCAGACTTGTGTTTCAGCTTGTGTTATCCAACTATGCACTATTTAACAGAAGGGAAGCAATAAACAAAGAAATGGTAAAGGAAGAAAGGGATAATTCACCAACTTTGGTTTTGCTGTTCTTTCTTATTTTTTCAAACAGAAAAAAAAACATTAATTCTTTGGTCAGGACAATGAAATCCAAAAATGTTGCTCCGTGTCTGCTTAATAGATATAGAAATAAGTGTTTGATAAAAGTAACAATATATGCCAATTGATGCACTGTTGTCTGGTGGCAAGTTAACATTATTGATCTAGTTCAAAAATAATGACAGACCTATGTTCATTTTTAACTAAAGCACATTTACATGACAGTAAGAAGACAGACGAATTACTCAGCATCTCCTCCTTGAGTCATTTTAGACTTCTGGTTCTCAGACTGTAGTTCAAGTACCACTGGTGGTTCTCAGGATCCCTCTAGTGGTACTCAATAGAAATGTTGGTGTCAGCCATTTATCCTCAATAATAGGCTAATTGATTATCATAACCTGAACTGTGATGTAAAAGTAAAAAAGCTCAGATAACTAAAAAGATGAGCTGTTCAAGCAAATTACGATCTTGTCTCCAAATGGAAACTACTTGAAACAAAAGTGCAATGGAAAATATTTTGTGAACCCCTATGAAAACCGGAGTGGACGATGGCGAACCAATGTGCTAGTGGCTTCGCAACACCAGTGAAGTTTCCATAAGTATACAGTATTTATGTGGTGCCATTATCAGCAACAAATGCTTCGACTATCACATCTTAAAATCACATCCTTCACCTGGAGTTGGATGTGTTTTTCAAAGGAAAGGCACAACATGGCGTGTATCAATCAAAGTCCTTTTTTCTTTGTTTATCCTAGAAATTAAAAGTGAAAATTGTCAAAATTCCGCAGAGTATTTAGCAATCATAGTGTTTATGGTTTGTTGTGGACCTTGGATTCAGCCGATGTTTCGGATAATAACACTAAATACAATCACAAAAGGAAGCCCCGATTGGCTACGTCCCCCAGTCACTTGGACTTGTTGAAGAGTGAAGGTTAGGAAAAAGGACTTGAAAGGTTTGGATTTTATGTTTAGCATCGAAGCAGACTGGTCAGATTACTTGATCCAACATTTCAGCAAGATCTTAAAAAAGCAGTCCAAGCTTGTACTACTTGTTTTTAATGTTTGCCATAATGGTAGCACTTTTAGAGTTTAGTATTTTCTGAGTTGGTACTTGCTATGAAAAGTTTGAGACCTACTGTTTTAAACCAATTAGCATAGTGTATGTGCCTACACAGTACCAAACATTTACCTTCTGATATTTATATGAAAAAGGTTTCTACATAACAACCAATATGGCAAATATCACTGGCAATTATTTTGATGTCTATTTCAAAGTATCAATTTAGAAACAGCACATTAGCATTTCCTCTTAACACAGATCCCTCCACTGCACAGCTATCTGTCTGTGAGAAGCTGCAGACAGATGTTGCCTTAGGAAATCAGCGTAATCGCACACAAATGGAGCAAAGTTGTGTCAAATTTCACACATGTAGTTGGTGCTTACGGCTACACTGTCTTAGCCTCTGACCCCTCAGAAACCAGACCCTGGCTGTTGTGGTACAACTCTGCAGCAACAATGGCACTCCAACTAAATTGAAAACAGATTACGTCTCTACACATCCCAAGCAATAAAACTGAAGTTTCTGACAATTACAGATGAGTTGTTTAGGAGCTTCTAAGTTTAGGAGATTATGATGAGACAGAATTAATGATTCAAAACTATGTGATTTAAAAACACCATCCAAGCTCGGGACTCAATCTAGCACTTCAAAAAGAGTCTAACCAGGAATGGTATCTAAAAATAGGCCAAGGGAAAAGCCTAGGAACTAAAAAAAAGAAATCTCTTAATCCCCTTTTACAGCTCTGTGCACGACAATGAAGAAAATCACAACAAATAAAGAGAAGATGAAGGGATAAACAAACTGGGCACTGGTGAAACTAGCACTTGTTAAAAGAGCACAAGCTGGCAAATTAGTTTTGAGGTCAGCCCGTGGTTCAGTTCCATTGTCTGCCTCAACACCAGTTCGTCATGCTTCTGTGGGAAAAATCAAATAAAACAATAGCAGCTTAACAAGAAAGATCAGTCAGTGTTTCAGTTAATCCTCGTGATGACCATTGTAGAAGTCATGGATGGGTAGCCAAGAGGGTGTTTAGTAAAGGAAGTGACTCAGAAACTAATGGTGCTCTGCTCATGCAAGGTCTTGGCTATTCTATAAGAACAAGAAAAAGGCTGCTTTCAGCCACATATTGGCTACATTAGTTTTTCAGCTGTAAGGATGTGTCATTTAGTACAGCATAAATGTTTTACTTCATCTTTGCTGGACAGGATTTTTCAATGATGCTGTAATCAGGAAAAATCTGTAGATGGGTCGTAAAGTGCCAGCTGCCAACTAAATGTCTCAGAAAGAAATCTAGATGTGACTGTCTGTTTAATTTGTCAATTATGCTTGCAGGTCTGCTCTTTTTGGTGTCCTTAAACACACCTCTCTCAGTTCGTCATGCACCCTGTAACCTGCTGCCCCCTCACACACATACACACAGTCTACTGTTCCTCTGCCTTTACGCACATCCAGTGTATGGCCCAGGTCTGTAATTGCTGCCTCTGTGGCGTGGACAGACAGGCAGACTGGGGATTGGAGATGACACGCACCCATTATTAGTGGACCAAGTGCTGTTTTTGCAATTACCAAGGGTTTGGCTGAGCATGCTGAAACACACTCTGGGATTCTCTATTCAGAAGCCGCTTCAGCTCCAACTGGCTGCACAGCTTCTGTTGGCCCGGCCTAAACAGCAACGGGCCGGGCCTCTGAATGAAGCAGAAATCCTGTTCTGATGGGGTTAGAAAAAAAGAAACACTTTTTAAAATATCAGAACCAAAAGTGTTGTTCAAGCAGACAAAGAGTAAAAAACAAAGTTAAAACAAGGCTGACAAAAAGAAAAAAGGAGGGCTGGATATCTTAACCAGGTATCATACCTCTGCATATGTCAGTGTACTCTAGAGTAGTTTTTTTTTTAATTAACTGTTTTAATGTCATTTGGAAATTAAGTTTTCATATTTTGGATATAAAAAAAGTTATTTTCTGGTATACTCTCATAGGTAACAATTTCCTGGATGTGATGCATTTAGAAAATATCCGCTTGCTGCATACCATGAAACACCACAAGTAATCTTCTCTCAGTTCCATTTTTGGCACTTATTAGATCATCAGCTGCTTTTTCATAAATGTCAAAATCTGCTCTAAATAAACTAAAAAAAATAATAAGCTGTTTTATTTATAGGACAGTAAAGAACACAAAGATATAAGCACAGAGCAAATAATCAGGACACGTACTATCTATCTGCATGCATTCAAGAAAAAAAAGAGTTCTCAGGAAGTCCAGACATACATATTAGTTCTGCCCAACAGGTCAGTGAGAGGAGAGGCAGATAGGAACCAGCCATCCACTCAGGCATGAGGACAGTTTGAACCTTACTGAGCCTATATGGCCTGTTCTGAGGCTGAGGTTGTGGTTGTTGTGCCAGCAGCCAGTGGCTACTGAGTACCTGCAATCTTACTGATGATAATGCAACATGACAGCCCTGAGGGCAGAGCCCATGCAACTTTCTCAGCCCTCTCGGAGTAATTGGTGACCCTTGAACCTGCCCTTCATATAAAAGGAGGAAAGGGAGGGCAAAGGAGAGGGGGAGACAGGACAAAGGATTGTCAACAGAGACAATGCAGAAGGAAAGACGGGGTTACACTGAAGAGAGAAAGACCAAAGGCAGAAGAAAAGGAAAAATCAAGACGACGTGAGCCGGGAGGAAAAGGTTAATCTCTTTAACTGTGGGTAGTTCCAAAGTTCAGCGACAAAAATTTTACAATCCAGTTCTTTATAAATAGCAAATATGGAATAAAAAAACCTCCAGTTTATTTTTTTATTTAATACTTTCAGTTTATTCCAAAAATTGTAACTGTTGCAGAAACTGCATGAAGTAATTTCTTATTACCTCACTAATAGAGCTATCAGGACATCATTCTGGACATTTGGACACTGGGCTACACATTGGCAACAAGACAAATAAGGCTGTCAAATAAAGTCACTGTTATTTAAGTTGTGCATATATGTCAGTGTCATCATTGCACAAGTCTCCATTCCACTGTACAGCCTTAACCTCTGTGATTTTGGATGCAATGGTGGGATGGGGCAGATACAGTTTAGCCATGCAAGTAATACAGAAGATGAATAAATGATTGTAATTACTGGGTTGTAGGGAACTTTATTTAGACTCTGCTCTGTGACATTTAAATTGGAAAATGAATGAAATCTTCGACAAACAACTCTGAGCAAAATACTGCCTTATTGCAGCACACAGAGTTTATCACTCTGTTATATGACATCATGAGCATGAGAAAACCAGAACCAAACATATATCTGAAGTTATAACTGACTGAAATATATGTAAATGTATAACCAACTACACATGTGTATAAACCTTGCAGCTTAAGGCTAAAAATCCTGGCTAAAAACTTGTAAACTTTACATGCTGCACAAATAAGTTCTTATTAAAATCAAAGGCCAAGCATTTTTTGTAGGATTGCATACCGCCTGCCATGTTTCATGCCAGGATGTTGGACTAAAATCATTTTACGAATGAGAAGTGACTGCATAATAGCTGATTTGGTCAAACCTTGTAAATGACCTTATGTGCCATCTCATGCGATACTCTGAGCTGTGTTGGCTTTCAGAGTATATTATGGGGATAACTGTCACTCAATCAGTTGGTGCTTATAGAATGTGTTGGAAACTAGTCTGAGCTGCTATCACACCAAATTTTAACTCAATATCTGTAAAATTCACTGAGTTAGAGCTATTTTGTGTATTTTCTACAATTGTTTAGCTGTTGTTAACATCTTGAATGAGGTTGAAACCAAAGGTTAATCAGTTGTAGAAGAACATCCAATAATTACTTTCTGAGTGTTTTACTCAAATCTGTCCAGTGGTTCATGAGATATTTTGTATGGCAGAAACCAACACACACACATGCACACACACAAGCATGGGGAAACCCATTATTGCTCTGCCTTCGCCGGAGGGCGATAATGACAAATGACTTTAAAAAACAAAGTTGAATCAAGCATAGTTAAAATCTCCAAACTAAGATTAACAACATCATGGAACTGGTAAGAAAAAGATTCCAATACGGCGCAACAGCCTCCATGTTAGAACTGCAACACTGATACGGGGTGTCGCTTCACAAACGTTTAACTTTACCTGAATCCAATATTTAACAAATGATGTTTTACCCAAGATGCCCTGTGAGCCTCATGTCTGTCTTTAGGCAGCACAGATCAGTTGGTTTTACTGCATTCATCATCCAGCCTTGTCTGTGCAGGTTTTCTATGCAAGATGAATCCATTTGTCTCCACTGATGGAAACTAATTGCAAAGCAAACAAATCATCTCTGCCACATTGAGCAGGCTTCTACTCCTGGGGCACAGCAGCTAGATAGCTGCAGGAAAGAAAGACGGACTGTCACAGAGATTAACAAGGAGGACATGGAAGCAGAGCACAGAGAAGGATGGAGTCGGTTCAGAGCAAAGTGGTCTGGCATTTGCATTATATATGCAGAGCGTTAAAAAGCGTTATGTTAGAGAAACTGATGCGGTGGGATTGAAAGTGACTACATGGAGTTCTGGGGAGGCCAGAGAAAAAGGGAGAGTTAGAGGTCTTTATGGATATCTTCCAGATGGAAACTCACTCCAAGAACATGAGGAGGCATCTGGGAACACACAGCCTGGGAAAAAAGATAATTACAGCATTGACCAAAAGTGCCTTTTTCATAAAGAACACTTGCATATATAAAATCTATGATCATTCTTTTTCTGGTTGTTATATCAGCAACAGGTTTTGATGATCCATGCAGCCATAAAGGAAATTTAAATTGAAAAGTAGCATTTTTTGAATGAATACATATCTGCTGCTGCCGTGGATGACAGAGTTTTAAACAAAGATGGCACACAATCTGCTACAGATCAGAGTTTGTGTTCGGGATAAGTCTCAATTACTACTGCACCAAATTGAAGTTTATTAATTGCAAAATAGATTTGAGTTGTAGCAATTTTTGTGTTTGATAAGGCTGATTAGTTTCAGCAGCCATCTTGCATCAAGTTCACCCCCAAAATGAATCACTTGTAGGTATTCAGTCAATGATTGTTTTTTTGAGAGTTTTGTTAAAATCCATCTTGTAGATCTTGAGATATTTTGCTAACAGACAGACAAATACACAGAGATTTGTATTTCTCTTCTTATTAGGACCTTGCATTGACTTCCTGTCATTTCTGTATCTTAACCCTGGTTCTAAACCCAACTATTACCCGTACACACCTCACCCTAACCTAAACTCAATTCATACCTCAGCCCTAAATCTAACCTCTAACCCAAAAATGACATTCCACCACATTAGGACCGGGCTGTAGTCCCCATAAGGACTAGTGGTGCTAACAAGGCAGGTGATTAAAGGTCCTCAGAAAGTAACAAAAACCAAACACACACACAAGCTAAAGATCGCCTGTAATTTATTCATGTGTTAAATTAAACATGTTTGCATACTTGAAACATGTTAAATTAAAGGTGCTCAATGCAATCTTAAAATCGAGAAAATAAAATAAAATAATGAACCAAATCTGCACAATACTTTCCTCATATTGATGATTAATGTGTCCTTAACTCGTAAGCCAAATTTGTGACCAGATGCCAACAGCTGTGTGTTTGTTTACCTCTGGAAACAGCTGCAATGACTGAAAATAGGTCAAATGTTAAACTTACAGGTTATATTTGTTTACCTACATACACAACCAGCCTAAGTCTATCTCATGACTCAAGCTTCCACATGCTTTTTGCTTTGTTTACACTCCGCATGGACCCAGGAGAATTGTATTCAATATATCTGGAAAACTACTAAAGTAAAATCTAAGTGCACCATTTGATTTATTTTAGAACAACCTTTTATATTTTTCATTTCATACTCTGCAATTTGTACCTTTCATATAAAACATGTTTTGCACGTTTTCAATGTGATATTGAAACATTTTCAACATGTTCCTGTGATCATGCGATTTTCCAAACGAGATCACGTGTGCAAATAAACAACTACAATAAAATGCTTTCTGTGACAAATAATTAGAAATATCCTGAATTAAAAAAGAACAGTTGATCAGCAATCTTTAGTAGTTCACTGATAGCAGAATTAAAGTTAAACTTAGCCACCACATGATGTCTCTAGAAACAGCAAACTACAACAAACTACTGAACTCTTATCATAAAATAATATATTCTCACTTTGAGCTTTACTGTCCTGAAGGGAAAAATAAATTGCACATTTACCTGCACAACTTTGGTCTGCAGGGCATCCTAGCAAAATAGTTGTGAAATTTTAGCTGAACAAGCATCAAAGAAACTCATTAAGTTGTTATTCCGGTGAAGGAACAAGAATACAACACTCGTCTTTTATGTCATCTTTTCCAACTTTATCTATTTAAAAATGCAAGCTAAAAGCTGAAATTTGACCTTCACAGATAAAATGTATTTTTTAAGATAGATTTTTAGATCTTACTGCAAAACTTAAAACATCTATTTAGGTGAAAAGCCCAGTTTTTACCGACTTGTAGTACGTCATTACTTATTCTCTGACGCCCCCTTGTGGCCAAAATGAATTAGAATTTAGTGGTTTAGAAATGTTTTTTAAAGGTTTCTGTGTGGAACAGAAAGATGCCAGAAATGTCAGCTGAGATATTTATTCTTTTTTATGCATGTGCAAAGGAAACAAAGCTAGAAATCTTCTTGTTCACACAGATATATTTTCAACACAAGTTTTAAATTTACTGCAGATGCTTTTGAGTCAAGAAAGTTTTAAATGTGCCACTTTTGCCTTGAAGCTAGAATACAGGAAAATTATGATTTTTTTTTCATGGAATTTATGCTGAAATGAAAAACGGTATTCTATTTATTTGTAAATGTGTGCACAAAATGCAGCTGCCCTCATATTTGAAAATCACAATTTGTTTAATTGTTTCATCTCGACTGTTGCTACTCATACTGTATTTATTCCACACTGATCCAGTATTTCCTTGAAACAAGTTAGATGCAGCTGTAAAAGATCTGAGAGGGATTTGGAGGATCCTGTTCACATCCTTCCAGGAAGCACTGATAATCTGTTTGGCTTTTGAGATTCCAGTGTCACAGTTGCTGCTACATGTGTGCCTCTAAAAGCAAAGTTGGGACTGAATGTGGATCCATTCATCACTGCAGTCTCCATACAGGGTCTTTATTTTCCAAAAAAACATGTTTATACATTTTGCAGCAGCCAGTTTGGAGGTGAGATTCCAGACTGGGAGAAGTAGTTCCACCACCACGGCTTCTCCTCCCGCTCCACTCCTCCCTCAGCAACATCTGGATTGGTGTAGCGTTCAAACTGGTTGTAGGGGTCGAATCGATCCCAGGTGTCCACCATGGGGAAGAGATGGTCGTCAATATCAGGCTCCACGGGAAGCTGTATGCAGGGAGGTGTGGGAATGGAGAAGAGACGTGAGATAATTACGGATTTTCAGTCACTCCATTTCTGATCAGGTTCAGATACATTCTTAATGGACCTTTAATGTTGTGATATCATCAGATTTCTACTGTTTTTTTTTTTTTTACCATTTTAATTGGGCAGAATACATATTTATTGGGGGGCAAGCTTTTGATTAGACAAATAGTATGTAAAATTATGCATGAGGTGTTGAACCAAAAATGAAACAGCAAATTCGGAGCCAATTATTTCATTGTTTTTGTGTTTTCTGTCAATATAATAAGCAGTAAGTAGCTTTGAAATTATTGTACATGATGAAGAAGAAGATAAGATCCAAACCTTGTTCAGGACAAAGTCAACCCGTCCAGCTTTGTTCAAATTGTGAGGCAGAAAAACTCTTTTACTGACTCTTGAGTAACCCTTAGCTGTAACCGTCAGGATGTGAGTGCCGGGATTCAACAGCCTCCAGTAATCTCCGTCCTCAGCTGAAAAGAAATTAGGTAAATTCAGTTGATTTTGAGACCAAGCTAAAACAATAATTACACAAAATTTTAAAGTCAAATGAAGAACAAAAGCCTCTTGCTTCATTACAGCCAAACACCAAATAAAATATTAATATATGCAACCATGTGTTTTTTTTTACCTGTAGTGACATCTTTTCTGATCCCTCTCACAGAGACAGTTGCTCCTTTTATCCCGTTTCCATCAGAATCTTTAACGACACCCTTAATTCCTCGATGAACCTATTCAGAGAAAGAAAGTACAACCACAACCATTTCCAAACCACAAAGAAGTTTCGGCTTGGACTGAGAAAAATCGCTGAATCTTGTTAATAAACGCATAAAACATGATAATAATAGGGTTTTTTTTTGTATTATTTAAATGTAAAAACACAGTAGTCGTGCCTCCAGCAGAAACTTACAAACTCAAGGAAACTGAGCAGAGCTTCCTTATTTCTCTTCCATTCTGGGTAAAGTTCAGCTTCTGAGGGGAATTTGTCACAGCCAAGCTCCACTGTGATCTCCATACAGTTTGTGTGCAGGTAGTTGAAATCAGACATGCCTACAGAGGTGAAAAGATGTGCACATTAAAAAAAAAACAGAAAGAAGTGTGTAAATAACTCCCTAATGTTTTAAAAGTATCTCACCACCAGCAAAACTGTACCACAGTGCCCCATTGATGATGCCCCTCGTCCGATAGAAGGAGGCCCCGCACCTCTCTGTGTCATTGTTCGACATGGTGGTGTGAGCATCAGCATAAGTACGAGCCAGCAGTTTGAAGACCTAAGTGATGGAAGATAGTTGTCAGGGTAGATACTCTGTTTTAATTCTTAACGATTTTGTATCAGCAACCAGAAATGTGTTTATCTCTAAAACCTGTTCATCTGGAGTGGGTGAAAACATCCTTTCTTCATTGGGATGTTTGGAGAAGTCGAAGGGGTAGGAGATCACCAGCTCCCCTCCATGGAGGCTGGCAGACTGAACAAAAGGCAGCGATCTGATCCACTTCATCACTGCATAGGTCTCTGGTGCCACCTACAGCTCAGAGATGGGATTGCAACGTTGGAGGACTGGTCACTGCAGACGATTCTCGACAATAACTTGAATTTTCCTACCTTGCCAAACCAATAAGCATCAGGGATCGGGACGTGATCGGTGCGGAAGTGCCTGCTGCGACGGCTCCGGTACAGGATGGACGTAAGGTCCGGAAAGTTGCGGTTCAGGTCGATACTTTGGGCGTTGGTTCGACCATTTGTCCAGCCATTTAACAAGTGACCCTAAAACATTTAATTACAGATATTAAAATGTGTGAAATTAGTCAAAGTGGTTAAAGAAAAGAAACGGCAATAATGCTGATGTTAACATTAGTAGGAGCGTCAATTATGTAAAACATTATTGGACAAATTATATTAGTCAGAAATTCAAGGAGTATGTTAGACTACTTTTATTCATTTAATTGTTAACATGTAGACAAGACCATTTATCCGTTATAGCAAAAACCAAATTGAGGTTGAAGCTTTTTTTTTGTCAACATTCAAAGTGAGCAACTTTTTTATTCATAAGTGAAACAAAAAAGTAGTATCCTGAGCATTGTTGCAATCTTTACAAACATTTACAAACTCATTTTTATAGTTTGCTTTCTTATATTATAAAAATTTGAAAGCAAACTATAAAGAAATGAGGTAAAGCTTGAGGTTTTTGGACAGTATGTTTTCATGTTCATGCACACATATAGAAATAGTTTCCTTTTCTATATGTCTGACTTTGAGTAGAAGCCATCATGTTTTTTTTTAAATAAAAAACATTTAGATTGGAATTGGCAGAAAGAAATATTCTAATTCTGATCTAATCTGATGCATGCCAAAAGTACTATTAGAGTAGTTTTACTCCCATAATTATTAAAACTTTGGTAAAAACAAGTCAAAGTCAGAACATTTCCATAAATGTTTCAGGCATGTGTGCATATTTATAACCAGATTTGTGTGAAAAACCTAAATCTTTTAACTTTTACCTGTTCCCATTCAAACAACAAAAGCACACACTGTAACATGCACACATTCAGTTCACAGCATCAGATTCATGCAGAGGTTGTTGCAGGCACAAGGAGTTTTAAGTGATGATATAAAACATGTTTAACCAAAGATTCTAACAGTTATCCTGAGTTATGTTTGAGACATGAAAGAGTTTAAGATTTACTGTCTCAGAGTTCAGAGACTTTAAACTAGAAACAAGCTTGTAGATAAAAAGCATGCGGGGCACATGCAGTTTTCCCACTGCCAGATAGTGTTCAACCTATTGGAGTTTTAGGAACTCTAGCAAAGTAGAAATTAAAATGTTTTCCTTGCTTTTTATTTGCGATTATCTTGACATTACTGAATGGTTGATCACTTAGTCTGAAAGTGGGATGATCTCTTCTGAAACAGCAGGACATTAAGGCAGGAGGTAGAAACTTGTGTACTCTGATTTCATGACAAAATGAAAGGTTGCTCTATGGTCTTCCATTTCACAACCCACAATTTAAAAGCCCTCTGTGCCTCAGCACATTTAGCAGAGTACCCCACCTTCCACCTCCACAGCTGAAGCAAACAGTGTACTGACAGCGGATAATGGCGGTTTGTCTTTGCTTCTGTTAACAATATTTACTTCCTGGTTGGAGAACTCCGGGTCATTGCTATCCTCTACCTCTGAGGCGGCCAGCTCATAGCCATCAGGGTTCATGGAGGTCAGAATGTGGATGCGAGTGGTGTTGATGATGGTCTGAACTCTCTGGTTTCCCAGAATATACTCAGAACACAGGTACTGGGCCAAGTAGATGAGCAGCTGACGGCCCAGCACCTCGTTGCCGTGCATGTTGCCCACCAACTTGATCTCTGGCTCGACTACAGCGTAAGGACAGAATCCAGTTTGATTAAAGCTGTAAACATATTGCTGAAATGTTACTTTTAAAAACTGATACGACAGACATTCTAGAAACACATCCAGCAGATAAGAACCAACCTTAACTTTGTGTTTGTGTTAATACTGTACGCCTGCTGCAGAGTTGGGAAGCTTAGGCCCGGTGCAACACATATTTAATTAAGAGTATTTGGTCGAGACCAGCCACATTTGTTTATATGAAAATTACTTTTTAAAGACATTTATGTTGAGCATACATTTCTTGCATTTATTGACGCAGTTGAACCAAACTCTGCAGACAGTTGCGAAACAAAACTCGAATCATTATAACACTATAAATAGTCATTAAATTCTAAGAATTAAGGAGTTTAAACACATTGTTTTGTAATATAATTGATTTTATATAAATGCAAAACACCATAGTACCAAATTATTATATATTTTAGTAAATTTTACTGTTTTGTTTATCTGTAAAAGATGGTGCACATGCTACAAATGATATACAAAAGTGTAACAAGGTGTGTTTAAAGAAAAATCTACTTTTCTATTTTGTTTGGTAATACTTCCATAACATGTCATCAGACATTTTGACACAAGCTAACCATGTTAGCCAGAAGCAACCCACACAGGATGAAAAAAAGAGCCTGGACTTAATGAAAACAAAGTTAGTGTAAACAGTACTAATGCCCCTCTGCCCACACACTCACGTAGCTCATGTTGTCCAGGGTTGTCGGTGAACTCGATCACCAGTAGATCTCTGCCCTCGGTGCTCCGCCCGATGCTGTAAACATGAGAGATGTGGGAGCACTTAGCTGCTGTCCTCTTCAGTAAGCTGTACATCTGGGAGTTGGAGGTGTGGGTGAACTGGATTATGGTGCTGGGCTCCTCAGGAGACAGACTGGACAGGGCGAGCTCCTGCCTGGCTGGAAGGGAGGGATGGCAGACATTTGGGAAGGAGAATAAGAAAATCTTCTGTGTTTTCACTTTGCCGGTCAGTTTTGATCAACATGATACGACACAGCTATCGGACCTTTACCTCTCAGCCCAGCCAGAGGGTCAAAGCAGCCTTCTTCTTCACTGGCAAAGAACCGGTCGCAGTCCAAGAAGTAAGGCCAAGCCATCTCGATGGCCTCAAAGGCGTGGCTGCAGTCCTTCCTCAGAGCCTCACAGGAGCTGCGGCACGGCTTCACCATCTTGTCCTCCTGGCAGGGCGAGGCCAGAATGGAGCAGCCGACGAGGCGGATCTCAGGGGAGCACTCACCATTGAGCAGGCCATGGATGACGCTCAGGAGGAGGTACTCTGCCCCCGACTCTGCTTCCAAACGACTCCGGTGACCAAGGATGTTGGGGAATATGGTTCTGTACATACAGCATACATAATGTTCTAATGAAAGGATTTACATAAACTTTAATTCTTACAGTCAGCTGTTTGGAACTTCTAACACTGAGAATCAGTCTATGGAGACAAAGGCAGCCCAAGTTATGGCCTAGATTTATGACCTGACCTACCTTGAGTATTCCAAATCATTACAGTAGCCGAGGTTCATCTCTGTGCAGGCAGCTGTTGGGAAAATGTAGAGATTAAAAATGCTAAGTATCAGTTTTTATAATGAAGACAGAAAATTCAGTATATCTAATATCCTTATTGCCCCCCACTAAAGGTGAAAGGGCTGTGTGTCTTTGTTTGATTACTCTGTTTGCAATAAAGCTCATAAATAACAGAATGGATTTCAATGAAACTTTCAGACAGTAATCACTAGGTTGACATCTACGACTGATTAACTTCAAGATGGCTACCACAGCTAATCGGCCAACACAAAAATGGCTATAACTAGACAAACTTTATAGATATTGAGCTAAAATCTGACGTGGAAGTAGATGACTTTCACAACAGATACACCAACTACTAACAAATCAAGCATGATCACATAAGATATAAACTCTTTGATTTTTCTGTCAGAAAAGTCAGGTTACAATTCCATATCCAACTAAGACAGTGTAATGTTTGGACAGCTAAGACTTCGGCATGAATTCGCTCATTCTGACAAATATATTTTATTCTCCTGGGATGCTATTCAGTGCATTTAAAGCAGAAAATGAAATAAATGACCACGTACGTTTTTCATCTTGTGTGGTGCTGCTGCAACTTCCTGTTGGAGAAAGTCACCAAATATTAAATAAATAAATGAATAAGTTCACAGATTCACCGTTAGGGGGCGACACGTTCGTAAAACCCTGACAATCATGAACTCTGATGACACGACTGATGTAGTTTACAAAAAGACTGACAGTTTGTCACTTTAAGTGTCAGTAAAACAAAAATCACACTTTGAAACACTTTGCAGAATCCAGTTTCACACAATCAGCTATGAAGCAAAAGAAATATTCACATTATAGGGAAAAAGTTTTATGCGCAATACAGAAGATAATAAGCAGCTAATTGACATCAGCTTAATTAGTAACTATCTGCTGACTGTTTGAATCCTCCACTGAGGTCCCTGAAAAGACTTTTCCTGACCTCCTAGGTTGTTTCCACCCCCAGGCATCCATTACAGCAGCAACCAAACATGCCCAGATCTTACCCAAGAAGTGGTCTCCGGGCTCACAGCTCTGCTGCGGGGCGCACCAACAAGTCTTCGTCAAGAAAAGAAGCAGAGCCCAAACTTCCAAATGCACGTAGCAAGCAGACATGGTGCGGCGAGCTGCGCGTGTGTGATGTGGCAATGTGCGTGTGTGTGTGTGAGAGAGAGAGTTTGAAGCCGCTACGTTTTCGTCTCCTGTGCTCCTTGATAATTACCACCCGCTGCACAGAAAGCTCCTTCCCTCCTTTGTCTGCTGCTCGGAGCATCCCTGACCCGGGGATTATGGCTCACTGCTGAGCGGATCATATTACATTCTGTGTGTGTGTGTGTGTGTGTGTGTGTGCACATGGAAAAAACGTGGCCTGTATGCGGTTTTATGCCCTTATTTCACCTTATTGAGCTGCTGCAGCTGCTCATATGTTGCAAGAAGGGATTTTCACCCATTTTGAGTCTGTTTGGGAAACTTCTTGATTTTTAAAAAAGAAGGCATTCTGTGGATTTTTAATGTGTTTGGCAAAGGGCCTCATTGTGACGTTCCAGGATGCACATTTTTGAGCTGCCTAGCCTGAATCTGAAGCTTCAGAAGATCCCTCCACCTTTACATTTTCTATACTTTTCCTCTTTAAGTCTGGAGGAGCTGGTGCTCCAGAGGTGATTGTGTGTGAGTCCATCACAGAGCCACATAAACAACCAGTCACACTCTCACTCACACCAAGGAACAATTTAGAGTTACCAATTAACCTAACATGCATTTTTTGGTCAGTGGGAGGAAAGGAGAACATGTAAACTCCACACAGAAAGGCCAGGAGGTGAATCTGCAATGACTAATAAGATTCTGCATTTGTCTTCCCTTCTCCTGTCACAATATGATGTTTTATTTGTTTTCATTTGATTCTTTTTACCTCGTGTGTCTGTTGTTTTGTCTTTTATTTATAATGCTTTTTTTCTGCACAATACTTTGGTCTTATTGTTGTTTAAAGTGCTTTAAAAATAAAGCTGGTGTATGGTATGGTATGGTAGCCTATAGTATATTATGACATAATTTTATACTTATTGACAATAATCGGAAATGTTGTCTACATATGCACAAATTCAGGGCTCTCTAATTTCCAGATCAAAATGATGCCATATCAGTGATATAACATCAGACAGCACCCAGTGTGGTAGTAGCATACATTTAATGTGTTCTTGTGATATAACATCTTCACACTTCCTCATTAGCATTTTTTACATTCCATCGGCACTTAATATTAACACAAGCATTAATATTAGCTGTGACATTATTCCAGGTCGTCACTGAAAATGGCAAATTCACCGTCACGACACTTCAGAGACACACCAAAAACAGCAATAAAAACGATGCTGTGGTTTCCATGTTTGGTCATCGCCTCAGCAGCATGTGGAATCCGTAGAAACAGAAGTTCATGAGTCTGAAAAAGGCTTTTGGCACACATCAGAGGTGAGTAAGTGTTGTGTCCTTCACCATTCCTCCAGCTGAAAATACAGCCCTGCATGTGTTTAAGTGATTTCTTTGAGCAAGGCATTGACCTCTCCCCATCTGTTGGCCCCAAGTGCAAACTCTAACCTTTGACCTTCCTGACAAGGGATGGAAAGGTCGACTTGTTTACAGAAAAACAACAACAACCCTTAAACCACAGGATCAGGTTATCCTCGCAGGGCAGTTTTCATCTGTAGTGTCCCACATGCTGCTTGTGCTGTGGATGGACAGGAAGTACCGATCCTTTCTCACAACCCTGCTGATGACGCTCACCAGGACCTTCCTGTACTGGTGCCGCAGGAGGCAGTAGACGAATGGATCGCTAGAGGCCTTGGCGTAGAACAGACATTTGGTGGCGATGCCCAAGTATCGAGGAATATGCACAGAGGGCAACAGTTCTACCAATCTGCAGAAAGAGGACAACAAATAAACAACTCTATGGGTTATGATGTCTTGCATTCCTAAAATAGAAAGTTGTGGAAACACACGGATCCATTCTCTGTGGTGCTTCCTGAGGTTTTTCTGTTAAGAGGGTTTTAGGTATTTTATTAAAAAATAAAGGCCAAAATAGTTTTAAAAAAAACCTTGGAGACAATTTATGATAGAGTTACAATAAACAACTGGCTACAAACAAGAGCAAATAAAAAATGCATTTAAATGATACAGATTTATGAGGGTTATCTAGTCATGGTGTTAAAAAGTCACTCAGTTTTTTTTGTCATACAGTTCCTACAGTTTAAATGTCTAAAATGGAGATAACACGGACAGTGCATATCTTTTCATTTCCCCCATTTGTGTCTGGACCTGTTCCTTCAAGCCTTCCCTCAGTTGTGTATGGCAGCTGAGGGGGAAGTTAAAAAAAGTAAAATAAAATCTATGGTTGGTTGTACATTTTATCAGGCAGATAACTCAGTCAGTGATGGCTTGCTTACCAGACTGACAGCCTTCTTTTGTTTCAGTATAGCTGTTTTAAAACAAATGTTTGCAAAAAGCTACAGGAGTTAGCATGTTAGCAGGTGAAATATATAAAGCCTTCTACTGCAAGCTGCTACGGAGCCTAAAAACCGAGCCAATTATTTACTGACATCAGCTTGTCAGGCTCTCAGTGTTACTTTACAAAAAGCAGAGCAGCAGAGAAGTAATATTCTGCACATTAAGCATAATTACTTTAGAATTATAAACAAATTCATCTGGTGCCGTAGTTTAATTTGCCATCTGTGTGTAACTTGTGAAGCTGATAAAAGATAACAGCTTTTTCCTTCTTACACCTGGTTTCTAAGGTACGCAGCATGAAGTCAGCCAAACATAAAACAATCTCTTAGAGAAGACTTTTCAGCTCCCTGCAGTGTTAAGAAACATCTCATGGTGAACTACATCTATATTGTCCTCTACAATCTGTTAAATAAAACATAACTATTACACGATAGACTTCTGAGTCTCTGGTGTTAAATTTAAAGATTATTCTCATAAATGTGATTAAATGATAAATTTATCATTGATCCTAATTATTGTGTATAAAGAATGATATAAATAAACTGTTACTGTTAACTTAAAGTGCCAAATTTCCTAAACACTTGACATTAAAGCCACATTCCGGGGTGTTACCTTGTTATAACATAGGGTGAGAAGCAGAGGATGAAGGAGCCGATGAAGATGCAGATCTTCTTAGCAGCACGCTGCCTTCTTTTCTTCTGCTGGATTAAACACCTCTCCTTTACGCTGACAGACAAACACACAGACAGATTAGAGCAAACAAAATCTGAACAAAAACTCAAACCTAAATTCGAGGGACTCCAAGGCACTCTGGTTAAAATGTGTTTATTCTTTACAGTAAAGTCTTTTCGTTGTTTGTGTTGATGTTTTGGTTGCAGATCAGATTCTTGATTCATTCCAGGTGTTAGCACCCCTGTTAGAGAACTATTTCTTTTACAAACTTGATAACTGAAATGTGTTTTATTCTCTGAAAAGAGCAGGTAAACTGAAACACTTTGGAGTTTAAGGCTTTGCCATAAAGAATAAAGACATTTTAATTGTTTTAGAGCAGGAGGATGGCTGTAGGTGGGCCTGGCAGGGCTCGCTCATGCAAATATCTTACTTTATTTTGGCATTTCATTAATTAAAAAAGTAAATAAATAAATACAGAAGGTTCTATCAAATAATCTTACTAAATCATTTAAATACTGCTTTTGATTTTATAACCTTATATTGTTTGTTAACTGTCTGTGTATCACAGATTTAATTTATACGGTTTGTCTTTGATGTTTTATATGGCTGCAGCCAGTTCAGCTGGTCCAGTGGGTTTGTTTGTTTGTTAGTTAGTTAGTTAGTTTGTTTGTTTGTTAGTTAGTTAGTTTGTTTGTTTGTTTGTAAGGACTGCAGAGGTTTATCTATACACCAGTGGTTTCCACGGTTGAATTCAGAATCCAAAACTTCCTTTTTATTGGCTAATGAGGAACCTGCGTTGATGATGCTCAATAAAAGTATCCAGAATTCTATTTATGTTTGTTTGTTTACTTTTGATTCATGAAAGAGCTGCAAAATATAATTTTTGGTCTGACCAAAGTGTGCTTGATTTTCCTGAAGGCACAAAGGAGGTTTTCTAAACACTCTTGGATTTCTAACTCCTGTGACATTCAGAGTCATGTGAAAAGTTCCTCTTAGCGGTGATGCAGGAACAAACTCAATCTGTTGGCAGAATAAAGGTTATTAAAAGCTGGTTCAAAAAATTAACTGATGTTTATCCTAATCGCTGAATAAAGTTGTGTCAAATTTGGTGCTCCACCCACTTTCAGTCAGGCCTATTTGGAAACTCTGCTGTTTTACAGCATCTGATCTGGAGTCTCAGATTGGTGCATATCTGACATTTTCCACCCCAGCATACTCTACCTGGGGTGAATATCCACCAGGAGCAGCAGGGCCTGGACTGTAATGACGTCTATCCTCTTGCAGTGGGACCTGGCCACCCTCAGAACTTTTAGGTAGGCGAAGCAGAGGACGAGGAGGCAGAGCGCGAAGCTGCTGCAGTGGAACAGCACCGTGAAGGTCGCAAAGGCGCTCAGCTGGGACGCGTCCTCCGCCTCCAGGTGGATGGTGCACGAGGCGTATGTGTGGCTGTATCCACCCCAGTCCATCATCAGCTGGGTCATAGAAAATGTGAGGGACTGCAGCCAGGAGTAGGCCACGATCAGAAAAGCGTCCCTGTAGCGCATCTTGCTGGAATACCTGAGAGGAAACATGACGGCGATCCACCTGTCCACGCTCAGCGCGGCCATGCTCAGCATGGCGTTGGAGGTGATGAAAGTCTCACAGAAACTCACGGCGCGGCACAGCAGCTCCCCAAAGGGCTGTGCGCCCCTGGCTACTCCGAGAAAAGTGGCGGGCATGTTGATGAGGGCGAGGAGGATGTTGGAGAAGGACAGGTTCAGGACGAAGATTCCGGGCACGTGGGATCTCAACTCTGCGCTCTGAGTGAAGCATAGCAGTACCGACAAGTTTGTCAGAAACGAGACGACAGCTGAGACCACGATGGACACCTCCAGCAGGAAGTCCGGGATGCTCATGTCTCCGGGCTGTGTGTCAGCGGCACCGGTGGGGAGGATGCTGTGGAGGCTGTGGAGGCTTCTCCGTGCTCTCTGGTTCTGCCCGCCACCAGCTGAGACTGAAGGCTCATGCCACATGCCAAACACGCGCGCGCGCCGGTGAGCACGCAGGGACGCACGGAGAGCTGTCCAGTGCTGAAATGTCCTAAGATGGCTTTCCTGTCAATTAAAGTCCGAACCTCACAGGAAATTGAACAGATTTAGTCACCGAGCTGCCCCTAATCATGTTTTAAATCCCCACCAACTGCAACCGTTTAACTCGAAGTGAAAACCTGTGTGAAGCAGAACACCAAGTCATCTTCTTGTGTGTTTATTCCCGCTCATGCGCACTGTCCTGCGCCTCCTCCAACTCTGGAAATACCGTGCGCCTCGCACGTGCAGCCGGCGGATGCCTCGTGTGACGCTTGAACAATGTTTGCAGAAGCAAGAGCTAATACGGGAGACGGGGATGTCATGGTGTTTGCACACAACTTCCATTTTTATCTGAAAAGATGACTTGTGCAAAGGCGGCAATTGTGACGGTTCAAAGGAATCATAATAATAACAATTACAAATAATAATAATTATAATCTGTGACACTTGTAGTTAAGTTTGGCAAACATCAAAGGCTAAAATGCTTGTTTAAATCACTATGAGAACATTGAGCTTCAAGTACCACACACACACACACACACACACACACACAAACAGACTGTGTGGGGACACACAGCATCTCCATGGCAACACCAAATCTCTGGTGGTTTCATCTTGTTTTGGACTTCATCTTAGTACTAATTAAATACATTTTTCACAAAATCAGAAACTGTGTTTTAGATTCTATAGGAGGAAAGTGAAGTTCACAGTTAATATTCGATGGTCAGACTTAACATATTTCTTCCAGAGTATCTAGCATATTTATATCATTATGGACTTTAATATCTGATAATGACACAAAAGCATAATTTATTTAACAAGCTGAGGAACTTAAAGTAATCCATTCAGTCTCCTCAGGCAGTACATTTTTACTTCTGCAAGAAAAAAATCTGATTTTTAAGATTCCCATTGCAAACAATGAAATCAAACATAAAAAAGGTATCCTGATTTATATTAAATGGTGCTGTTTGAAAGATTTTATTCAGGTACTTTTCCAGACATATTGATATGAAATTCTGAAATGTGGGTCGCGCTCAACATAAACAAAGCACTCAGATTAATCTGCCAAAAACCATGACTGACCTACATTAGCCCGAGCCTAGTCTGGAAACAAATATGGCAGAATCAGACAAGCACAGAATCTCGGAGAAGGTGTTTAGGTGGAAATCTAAGCAGGAATCTGCTGCTAAAAACAAAAGAAAAGAGAAAGAACAAGTAAGACAACCGTTAAGAATAAATGCTGGGGATCAATCAGGACAGTGGAGCACCATAAAGACCAAGAAGTTTACAGTTTGACCTGTCACTTTAGCTGTTTCCTCATATAAACAAACATGTGTGGTATTTGGTCACAAATGTCTAAAACGTTGTAATTTAAGGACACATTTACCATCAGTATGAGGGAGATATTGTGCTAATTAGGTTTATGATTGTTTTTGTTCTGTAAATTGACACGTCGTGACCTACAGGGTTGTTTTTCAGTCAATTTGACTGAATTCTTTATATTTATTTTGTTTCATAGGTTCCATCTCTGCAAGCAGGGTGGTTCTGGTCAGAAACCTCGCATGTAAACACCATATGTTGACTGCCGGCATGATAGTAAACTGTATTTTTTTATTTTCATGGCTTCCCACATGTTGTTTATCCCTGCTGTCTCTAATCACTCAATCATTACGAGTTCCCTCAAAGATCACATTCACAGCCTATTACCCCCAATTAATTACCACCATTTTATTCCCTTTTTATCATCCTGTTATCCTCGGTGGAGCTGTTGTCACTGAGCGTGTTAATTTAATGACTGTGCTGTTGTGGAGGGAAACCCTTCTTGTTGCTAAAAAGAAGAGAGTTAGAGGGGATAGAAGAGGAAAGAAGAGAAGACGTAATCGCCTCCCATCCAGAAGGATGAGGTGATCCCAGAAATCACATGTTTCCAGGTTCTCCAAGCAGGAGAGACAGTTATGCAAGCAGCAGAACGAACCTGTGATGGCAGGGGCAGGAACACTTAAGAAGTCTTGTTCTCTCTCCTCTGAGCCACTGCCTCTGCTGGATGAATACTGTATAAATGAGTGTCGTTACATAACAGCAGCTCTCATAGTCTGCAGCATAATGTAGCTCTCTGTCATAATTTTTCTTACTTTTCTATCCTAACTTTAGTCTCTATGTGTTAAATCTGCTTTTACACCACCTAATGCAAGTTCCTTGAAGGTGGATTGTATCTATTTTAAACCAGAATCTATCCCAGCAGCTTGCACCCAGCTCTTCATTTAAAGCTACTAGTGACTAAAAGATGAGAAAGGACCCTTTTTGGCAGCTGTGACCCTGATCTGTCCACTCCATTAAGTTCAGTTCTCAATAACCTCGGAGTGGGGCATTTTGTGGAGGTGTTGGTAGCATGCCCCCGCATTAAAACAACTGTCCTGTGATGGTCATGAGAAGGGATGGATTTATGTGCTGCGAGGAAAACACGGAGTGGAATCAAATGTCATGGTTGTGTTTCTGGAGCCTGGAGGAGTCTGGGTGTGAGAGGTCCTGGTGCTTTGAGCAACGACGCAAACGCTTTGGACAGAAATGCTAACTCACACAGACAGAAACACACATGGGCTCCAGCTCCTCCATGTTCTCTGTCACTGTCCCTTTCCCACCCTGCCTCAGCTGTTTATTTCACTCTGAGTCACAGGCGAACAGTATGGGAGCCTGATGGAGGAGTAAAACATCCTACAGGAGAGAAAACACTTCTGAACGAGCTTATGATCTCAACTCTGTGACAGTTGTTTTAGTTGTAGGAGGAATTACTCAAGTTTAAACATATTTTACATGACATTAAAGTGAAGAAGTTTTTTTTATTCCTTTGATTTGTAACAACAAATAACATCACTAACACTAGCTTATGATGCTCAGATTTGCATATCGTTTGAAATCTGAAATTTTTACTTAGTTGCATTGAATGATTCGGTCATTTAGCTGTTTTTATGTAAGAAGAAAGCAGTTTGAGACATTCAGGTGCTCTTTGGCGAACTGTCAACAGGCTGTTTTTGTTGTTGTTTCATGAGGAACAGCTTCAATATGTCTGTTACTGAATACTTTGTAGATTCCTTTGTAAAATCTTCCTATTTCATCACAGGAAGTCCAATTCATAGTGATTATGATTACTAGCTTATTTATCTAACCAAGACACTTAGTCTCTTACTACTGATTTGCTGTTCAAGCCAGAACTAAGAAAACTGGTGCTAAAATTCTTTTATATTAGACTTTTATATGGTTTTGGGAACTATAAATTCTGGCAGAGTTTTGTTTTCTTGAGTTCTGTCTTGTCTTACAGGTCTACAGACGCTCACACTATGTGATAGTAGTTTTTTTATTCTAACAGGCTTTAATATTCAGTAAAATCAGTTAAGAAGAGACAAACTTTTGTGAAATCACAAAATCATCAAAACTACCATGAACCACAGCTATAAAACAAAACTTTAGGCAGTCTGGACTCAAAAATATGTGGAAATGTTGGTAATAAAGTATATTCAAGCTGGGTTCAGAACATGGAGAATCAGTCACTTAGATAATTATTCAGCAGATAAACTAAAGGTCAAGCCAGAAACACGAGGAGAATCTTAACAGGTAGGACAAACTTCAAAAACTACCTGCCACTGAAAATGAGGACGAACTGTCCTGAAAGGAAAGCAGCTCACTGAATATTTATACAAACAGAGGGAAGGAGATAATTAGACAGAAGTGAAGCTGAGTAGCAAAACTAAAGGCAGCTGGAAAAGAAAAGGGAGGAAAGAAACACTAACAGAAAAACCAAAAAGCAGAAACTTTGTACCTGACTAATGCTGTCATAATAAAAGGACCTCAAACTTATAAAAACACGATATTTCAGAATGTTTTATATCATCCATCCATCCATCCATCCATCCATCCATCCATCCATCCATCCATCCATCCATCCATCCATCCATCCATCCATCCATCCATCTATCCATCCATCCATCCATCCAGTAAAACTGCTGCTTTTCCAGAGTTTCCGAATCTTAAAGAAAGAAAACAACTTCTTGTCATTTCTAATTTGACATATTGGGGAAAACTGATGTAGACGCAATAGGAACTTAATCCATTTTAAGATGACTCCAGTACATTACAATTGTGAATGGAATCTTATTAAATGGTTTTGTGTGTTTCAGCTGTCATTGACAAGGCCATTTTGTTTTGTTTAAAAACTCACTGCTTCTGTGGATTCTGTTTATTAGTATAAAAATCATTTAGTTTGTAGATCTTTACAGACAGAGTATGCTGCTGTCATCCACTGAGGCACCAACCAACCGCTAAACTTTCATCTTTTAAAATCCATATTCTGTCTCCTAAGCATTCTAAGTTCCTGTAAAACATTACGTTTGTTGTTAACTGGACTTGCAGTTTGATTTCCATTATCCTCGCAGTCCGTTGGGGAGTTTGCTGTTGATAGTGTTTATTGTGTTTGACAATTTGCTTTGATTCCAAGACCAGAAGGAAACATATGGTTCTCTTCTTCCCAATTATCCAAGATTACAGTTCCTGTGTTATTTGGCAGACTAGTTGTTTATTTTCATCTGGAATGTGTCTTCCAGATGTTTCTTTTTGTTGAGACCTAGGAAGCCTCGTCAATGCTGTGATTTGTTCATTTTTAGTTAAGGGTGAGAGGGTGGTAATTTTATTAATAAATTCAGTGACTTTTTAAAAAGGCCTATTTACCTCCTGCTAATGACCCATGTCACTACTGCTGTCAAAGAAATACAAAAGCAAAATTTATTAGGGGAACCAAACAATGCTTCGTTATCGAAGACATCAGGAACTTTTTCCAGCTACCGTAGAGAAGTTGTTTTCATTGTATGCATTCAAACCTTGCCCTCGAGTTTGGTCACAGCAGCAGTTATCCTCATTAGGAGATTTAGTCAACTTTATAGCTGCAAAATGAGGCAATTACCCTGTTTCTTCATGCACCAAGAAACCCACATAACAACACACCCACGTGAATTCATCAGCACATTCGCTGACAGTCATATTGCGTATGTGAGCATACACTCCACCCACGCAGAAGTCACAACATGAGAAAATAAGGCTGTATTATTCAAAATCCAGAGACATGCTTGTGTAAGAAAAAGGAGGAGATAAGGGGAAACGACAGTAGACTGGATTTATAAAAAAAAAAAGACAAAAAGAGGGAGTAGAATGCATGAGTCAGCTGTCTCCCAGAAGGAGGAGGTTGAAAGACAGAGGATGGGCTCGCAGGATTTAGTTATCTCTTCAGCTCTGACTAAATTATTTCTGGCCTTTCTTAACTCTGTGAATTTATTTGTGTGTGTGCATTACTCATTTAGTAGGAAGTGAAAATTGTTTTCACATTCATATTATGCAAACTCGCCTCTATATGGGAGTTAAAAACCACAACTCCACTTTATTTAAATCACTGCTTCTTCGAATGAAGGCCTGAGGAGGGTTACTTCACTTAGTTGTGCCTTAAACATGGTGACTCCCACCTAACATTATCTTTCCTGCTTACCTCAGATTTCAGCAAACAAATTATTCAGATTTAGAAAGAAAGTGTTAGGTTGTGATGAGTAATCAATCATTTATTGGCTTACAGGATGCTGGGGTTTGGTGTTTTTACAAAGAAGTGTTGCATAACAATCCTGGAAATAAAACTAGGTCCATGTTCCCTTGAGGACTTTTTTCCCTTTAAATTTGAAAAAGCTGCCAACTGGGGTCAGTAAAAACAAGAACTTGAATCTACATTTGTAATAATAGCAAACAGATGCCTTTTTATGCACATATTATTATTTTGAGTTGTATTTTGGCATCTAATAAGTGTTAGCCTTACAGTAAACCTTTTGACAATGGTCTATTCACCAAACCCTGACAGAAATATCCAATAACAGTTTTTGAACAGATGATTTTTAAAGTTTTTTTGGAGGGAAAAAACCAGTTGTCTTACAAAATGACTGAGCAACAAGGCTGGCGTAAATCAAATCAGTAAAAATCTGGTCTAAAAAATCACCATAAATCTTCATCATGTTGACAGAAATTTTGGAATAAACAATTCTGCATGTGGATCATTTTCAATCAATCTAATTAGTCTGAGTTTTGACGTATCTGTAATTTAAAACAGATCACACTTTGAGAGGAATTTATTCATTTGTTTATGCCAGACTACTATGAAAACTATGTAGCCTCAAGAAAACAAGATATTCTGACATGCCCTTCAGTAGCTGTCATAAGAGCATACATATGTCCAATTTAAAAAAAGAATAAAAGATCAACTCAGTAATTACATTTTTAGTTCCATCACCACACATGGATGTACGCAGCTGTTGCTCAGTTGTGGATTTAACCGTAATTCATTTTAAGCTAAGGTTGTGTATGTGTTAAAAGGTTAAAGGACATCCTGATTATTAAAAAAAAGACTCTGGTTTATGATTCTTCCTCTAGTTTTACATTAAGTTACCCTCAGTAGCTCTGATCGGCACAGCATTGAGTCACTGAGTGAGAGTAAAATTACAGACAGATGGAAGAAGTTAAGACCTTTGCTACCGTTTCTCCTTCATTCAACTTTTTTTCCTCCTTTTGTTCAAACTGTTTAAAGCATTGAAGTTATAACACATGTCCAGACTGTAGTTTTTTAATGACCCTATGGTCTTGGTGGAGGTGCCTCTAGTTTTAATTAGTTTTTCTTTCCATAGAAACCACATCTGGATCAATCCGTCTGTCTCTCTCTGTCTCCTTCTTCTCCTCTCAAACCCCAGCCAGTGAAGGGACATAGCAGCTCATCCTGAGCCTGGTTCTGGTTCTGCTGGAGGTTTCTTCCTGTTAAAAAAAAGAGTCATTCCTTCCCACTGTCGCCAACATGCTGCTCAGAATGGAAGACTGCAACAAAGTGAGGATTCAACTCAATCTGATGGCTTCCTTAGATAGATACCTTTTACTAAATGACTTTTGTTGTCAAGTCAAGTCAAATTTATTTATATAGCACTTTTCAACAACAGAGCAGTACAAAGTGCTGTACAACATGCAAACATAAAAATACAGTCATAAAACACACACAACGATATCAAAAATATAGAGCTAAGCATGTCTAAAACATGAGACACTAAATAAGACTAAGTCGTACTAAAGATAAACCAAATGTAAATTGAGGAGAACCAAACTACAATATAACATAAACTAAACTAGAGTTTAAAAACCTCAGCCAAACAGAAGCCATGAAAACACACACCCAATTTAAAGTTACATAAAAATACAGAGTAAAACTTATCTAAAACAAGTTATAATAAAAATAAAATAAAAATAAAAATAAGCTGAGGAAAACCAAACTAGGATATAATGAAAGTGAACATAAACTAGACTAGGATTTAAAAAAATCTCAGTTAATGAGACGTGATATGTGATGTGAATTGGTGCTATATATATTTAAATTGAACTGAAAGTTCCTCTAACTTCAGAGCTTTTAGCAACATTTGTTTTATTATTTTATACTGTCACTTAATGAGTGTTCACAGAAATATTACCAGCTCAAAAGTTGTTTTTTTAAAAGAAAATGCCTTGATGACAGGTTAATTTGAGTTATGCATGAAAAGCATGTGTTCCGTGTTTGTTTTTAAAGCATCAGAAAGACGATGCTGATCCACATCCATTAACTGAAGGCACTCCAAATGTCATCAGGTTGGGAGGTCACAATGACTCACAGTTTGACATTATACCAGGCATTATGATTGCTGCCGCCTATAAATACCCGTTAGTCTTCATCTTTTACTCACAAAGCATCATGAATGTCATCTGCAGTCTTCTGAGAATCACTGGAGTTCTGGGTTCCTGCTTCTCTCTGGCTGCCCTTCCTGCAGGTCGAAGGTTTTAGGACCTGAAACCTGAACCCAAACACTGAGAAATAACAGGTGGGGAACAAGACTGAATGACGTGTGGAACTAATCAACAAAGAAGTAGAGGAAAAAGTGGAGGTGATACAGGAAATTGACGTGAAAAGCAGAAAGACATGAAACCCAGATGAGAAATAACTCTTGAGCACATCTGTCAGCAAGTTTCTGTAAAGTTCCTGATGTCTGAATTTATCTGCAACATTAAATACAGTCTGTTTAACTTTTTAGATTAAAAAAATGTGTTTCTTTACCACTCCAAACTTAACTTGTCAGCTTCCTTTTCTTCAACAAAAACCATCTTGTCAAAAATTAGATGAGCCTGTTTCTGAAAGTAAACATTTCATGTTGAGTAAAAATGTCAGCAACTTTAAAATTGCCACGTCAGGAGCTAATTTTATGTTCCCAATGCGCCCTCTAGTGGCCTTCATGTGAGGAGACATACTGACAAATATGGCCATTGATTTCATGCAGATTGACAAGAGAATTTACAGAGAATTTGTTTAGGTCAGCTTCAACTGTGTTAATCATTAATTTTGTTTGAGTTTAATTAACCTGCAGGAACAATAACAAACAAAGACAAACAAGCTTGAAACATTTTCAGGATCCATAACTTCCAAGTTTTCTACTCTGAGGTTTTCATTACCAAAAGAGGAGAGGATAAAAGTGACTCCTGCAGAAACACAGCCCTGGTTTGTTTAAATTACAAGAACATCTTTCCAAGCCAGAGAGGAAGGAGGAGGGATAAGAAGACATAAACAGAAGAGACGAGCTCACTGCGGCTGTCCTGCAGACCAGACAGATAAATAAACACGATAGTACAGATGTTTCTTTAAAAACTTCTTTCTGCAGCACCTTCAGTATAAACTACAGCAGATTCCATTCAGCAGCATACTGTATTTGTCCAAGTACAAATGAAATAACAGAACTCAACACCTTTGCAGATAACAACTAAAATAAAATATACATTATTGCACGAGCAGAAGTTGAAACGGATTTCTGTTTTCTCGTTTTAATTGCTGAAATTTTCCACATGAGTTCATATTTTGATCATCTACATCTCCTTACAGCAGAAAATAACGACCCCTGTCCCATTCTTCAATGCAGCAGCTGCTGAGGGTGGATGTTAAACAGCAAGTCATCGTTCCCTCTGCGAATCTCAAGCAAAAGTGGCTGATCGCTCTGCAGCATGTCATACACGCCTGAAATGGTGTGGACCGGCTGTCCATTCAGCTTCAGTATAACGTCACCTGCCTTGATGCCTCCTCTGTTGATGAGAGAGAGGAGAACACTTGTTACACATGTTTATAAAGGGAGCCCTGATGCACATGAAGGGAAACACAAACCAACTTCATGCTGTAATACTACAAACCGTGTAGTAGCTCATCCTGAGTCAGCATTCCACTGTTGGTTTCCTGTTTCTATTTTTCCATGTGTTTGGACTCAAACTTCTACATACTTTGTGTTATTTTAATCATTTAAATATTAAAACCTTCAACTTCATTGAGAATAGTGTGAAATGACTTTTGTTACTTGTAATGTTTATATATTTAAAAATATAGACGCATATTTACTAAAATTTTCCTCATTGAAATACATTGAGATCTCCTCAGTTCCTTCATTGTTCTCTTTGAAATCTACTTCAGCAAATTCTAGTTTAGTCTTTTTATTTTCCATTCAGCTTTTAGCTATTGTGTTGGTATTTTTAGCTTTTACCTACTGTTTTGATCATTTTAGCTTTTAGCTACTGTATTGTCTCTGAGATGGACTTTCAACCTGTCCAGGGTGTACCCTGCCTCTCACACAATGACCTCTGGAGACAGGCGCCAGCTCCCCCCTCAACCCCACCCCTTCTTTAAAACAATACCTGAAATTTTAAAATCTATGGAAAGAATAACATAACGAACAAGATCAAAACATTAATGAAGAAATAAGAATATAAAAACTAAATATAAAACCAAACATAAAACAAGAACAAAAACAGAATTTGCATGCATGTGTATAAATCTGTGTGTGTGTGTGTGTGTGTGAAAGCATACCTCTCTGCTGGAGTGTTAGGTATGACCTGTTGCACAAAAACTCCACTGCTGACGTCAGGAAAGTCTGGATTCTGATGCTTCAGTTCTGCTATTAAACTTAAACACATAGAAGCCCCATTAACCCTGCTGGTTGGACAAACTGATCCCAGACAGCAGGAAGTAATCAGACAGCCTGTCTGCCTGTCTGATTACACAGAATCTGATGCATGGGTGCAGACGTTTTAACTCACGCTCTGGTGACTGTGATCATCCTGATGCCTATAAAATATCTCTTCACTTGTGATAACTCTGAAAGAAACACAAAAGCAGAAGGTGAGTCTCAAACAAGGCTTGAAGTAATCAGAATACGCTCCTCAGCAGCTCTCACCTGCATCCGACTGCGGATCCTCCATCCGTCTCCTCTGCAATCTGAGCTTTTCTGTCCCAACAGCAGCAGCCAGGATAAAAATAAGTGAGAAACAAAAAGGTGTATGATTGAATCAGAAGTGTTGTTTGAAAAGAATTAGTCCCCCTGTTCAGTCTAAGATCCCCACCTTCACTGTGTTTGGCCTGTGAGTCTGTGAGGAAACGGCTGATCCTGTCTGAAGGGATGGCGAAGGAGATCCCTGCTGTCACTTTCAGAGTGTTGATGCCTATGACCTCACCATCCTGGGAGGAAACACAAGTCTTACACACTGTCTCACACTCACAACATGAAATTATGATTGTCCCAAACATTTGGGCCCAACTAGAAGCTGTGGGGGAGGGTTGAGTGTGAAATAAAGTTAGAGGCTTTTTAATTAAAGACTGAAGCACATGGCATCACTGAAATTACAGAAGTTTTACACGAGCTCACAAGTTTTTTGGAATTGGAGTTGTATTTTTGCCTCATTTGACCAAAAACTCTACAACGACCATCATAAAGACAAAACTTACCAAGTTAACGAGAGGTCCTCCAGAATTACCATACTTGGAGCCAATATGAAAGACAAATCACAAGAAATATCTTAACTAACATTACTATATGGAAGTACTGTGTCTGTTCATGTGTTTGTGTTCACATTGATGATGGCATCAGTCTGGATGTAGTCCATGTCAGAGTCCCTGATGCCCAGCTCTTTGCCGTCTCTCTGCGCGGTGCTGACGATGCCGGTGGTCACGGTGTTCTGCAGGGCGAACGGGCTGCCGATGGCAACTACAAACTCTCCTGGTCTGAGATCAGCTGAAGGGCCCAAAGAAAGCACGTGAAGCTTCTTCTGCTCGCACGTGGACGGACAAAGATACAAACACAGAGATGGACACATGCGCGTGTCAGATCAATACACTGTGGACAAGTGCTGAGAAAAGAGCAGAAAGAATGAAGCAGGGAAGAGGAGGAGGAAGAGTTTAAAGCTTACAGAGTAGTCCAAGTATTTGAGATGTGAGTGTGAGAAGACACACATCAGTGCTGCGGCTGTGAGTCACAGAGTCAGTGTTTATAAAAGTATTTCCACTAGACTTCTGAATGTCTCGCAAGAAGCTGTTAAATCTTGGCACAAAAACACGTCAGGAGGTTTTTCATTTGTTCATTTAGGAGCCGCAGAGGAAGGAAAAAGTGAGATTTTCAAAATAAAAGCCTATGATTTTTACCTGGGGATTGATCTTAACGGTGGCGATGTCCGCCTTCCTGTCGACGTCTCTGACCATGGCCTCGTAAGCGTCGCCGTCGTGGAGCTGAACGCGCAGCTGTGGCCTCCCGGTCACCGTGGCGGCCGTGGTTACCACGTGAGCGTTGGTCACTATCACACCCGAGTGGGTCACAATGAAACCAGAGCCGCTGGACAGGCGCATGTGGCGACCAAACAGAGGATGCCTGGGGAGGGGAAAGAAAACTTATTTTCAGGGACTGTTTGAACCAGGTGAGACAAATTATACCGGCTACATTCGAAACACAGCAGCAGATTTTTCTATATGGAGCTTTTTTTTTTTTTTAAACATCAAACTTCACGCTCGATGTTTCACGCAGTACACACTCACACATTCCACACCTCACAAACAGCTCGATGTGGACGACGGCAGGCACGATTTTCTCCACGACATCAGCGATGAAATTGAACTTGTAGCGAGGGCTGCTGGGATGGAGCAGGGACTGACCTGCTGACAGGAAAAACCAGCTGCATTAATACACAAAACTCAATTATTCAGTCAAGACTGTAAAAATAGCTGAAGACCTGCAGTCGTCCTTAAAATGTTTGAGGGTGGGGACGGACTTAGCTTAGCTGAACACAATATTTCACACTTTGAAACAGAGAAATCCTCAATATATTTGAATCAATTGCTTATTATGAAGTTAGGCCAGAAAAGCCACATTATTATAACATTGCTTGAGGCTTTTTTTTTTTTTTTTTGGAAAAGAGGTCAGGTGTCAAACTGACCTGAATGCAGTCCTGACCTCTCACCTACTGCATATATTTGTCAGATTGTAAAGTTAAATATAGAGCCTTAATTCAAGCAAGAATCAACAAATATTTTCCATAAGAATACACAAAATGTTATTTAAACATTAAAGGACTTGTAGCAACTTTTGTGAAGTCAGCAAATCAGCATCCATATATATTTTATACTGAGTTAGATTTAAGATTTCAAATATATTTGCACATCATTGTTGTTAGTTACATTTCAACATCCAAACTTGTTTTTGGAAATTAAAGGAATATGTTTGTATTAAATCTAGATCTTTCCATTGATCACATCCATTTCCAGTTTCTACAATTTTACTATAAGTTGAATAAAAAGTTATTCCAAACTAATGTAACTAATAATAAAAGTAGAAAACTAGAAGTTAGGATGCATTTTTAGCATTTACCTAATTGTTACAATGAAGGATAACTAAATTAGAGTTGTTTAAGTCTAGCTTGTCTTACTCTCCTGTCCACAGGGAGTCCTACCTGCGCCTGGAAACGAGCACGCGCCTTTGTGCGCCTGGATCACCGCAGCTCTCCCCTTGTTCGCAGCTTTCCGGCTGGCTGCTTTCATCTTACACACGTTTCCGTAGGTTTTACCATCGCTGCCGCACACCTCGCGCCGCAGCGCGCACCGGCAGACCCCCCGGGAGCCTCGCCGCCTCCCCGCGGGCAGCAGCTCGCACTCCAGGCCGTCCCCGCACGGCAGGTCGTTCCTGCGGCCGCACGGGTCCCCCTCGCGCGGCGCGCACACCAGGCAGCAGTTACACCTGTCCGGGACGTACCCGCCGGGACAGCTGGGGCTCGGACACGAGCTCACGTCACACCGGGAGGCGCATTTGTCCGAGCGCGCGGCTAAGGCGAGGCCGTGCGTAAAAAGGAGGCACGCGGCTGCGCGCAGGAAGAAATGCATTATCGGATAACCTCGGAGCCCAGACTGCTGCTCGGCCCGCTGCTTGGCCCGCGCGCTCATAAAGACGCACCAGATGAGTCAGGAGCTGCAGGTTCGGCAGGTTCGAGGCTTCGGGTCTGTTTAGACTGAACGCAGCCGCGCCGGGATGTGTTTACTGTGCGGCGACTTCTTGGCTTCTAGTTCTGAGAGAAACTCATCAAACTGAGCCGACATCGAGCGCCATCTAGCGGAAACAGAAACACACAACAGTCAGATGGGAAGCCTCGCAAACTCTGGACATAAACTTGTATTTTTAAAGATCCAGATGATTACAAAACAAATGGATCAAATTTTAAGGAAATATGAAAACAGTAAAATAACTGTCTAATACCACGCCTATGATGACAAATGTTAACATTTTCAAGTTCAATGAAAAGGAACCAGATTTCCTTTTTTATTCTAATTTTTAAAGATGTTTTGCTTCTCATCCAAGAAGCTTTCTGAATTTAAACTGAATGAACATAAAAAACACCAGCTGCTGCAGCGAAGCACTGGTGTTAGCCTTAGCCTTAACACTTGCTCCTCGTTAGTTTGTCATCAGCTGAAGTAGAAAGTCTTTAGACTTTTTGGCCTCTTTTCAACATCACCAAGGCAGAATGTATTTGTTTACATTCCTGCTGCATCTGTGCAACAAGACAACTGAACAGTGCGAGTACGGAGGCAAGGAGAGGCATTTAGCTACTGTATGTCATTCTGGACTATAGCTTTTAAACACACATTTAATAGATTTAAATTACTTTTCCTTGAAATGCTAAAAAATGTTACCTGACAAATGAAGAAGAAATCTGAAATGTTGTTTTGGGATGTTTGGTTGTTTGGCTGAAAGCTCATGGGTTTATAAAAAGTCTCAAAATGAACTTTTTACAGGATTCAGCAAGACTTTCAGATAATACAAATCAGGAAAACAGCAACCTGTTACCCTAAATACATCAAGTTTTTTTTTTCCCAGTTTTGTCTCATTATGATGCCGACATACACCACTGTGTATTTAAAAGTACAGTATTTACGAGATAGTTTTGCTCTAAATTTCTCTTTAAAAAGTTAAGTCTGTCCACATTTAAACTCTTTACAGCCAAAAAACAAAAAATAATCAAATCTAATTTCTCAAATTTTATTATTTTTATTCAGTTAAATATACAACTTCTGTTATACAATCACTGAGTTGGAATAAAAATGTCAAAATTCATACATAAGAAAAGAACATCATCGAGCAAAGAGTGAAATTTATTCTCAATTGTTTTTCCCTCTTTATAGAATATTTTATAAAGGGGGGCTTCAATCCCCCACACCACAAGGTTCAAGAGAAAGCTGCCAGCAGTTCAATACATTTCAAACAACAAATACATTCATTGTTCTAAGAAGTCTGGTTCTGACAGCCTTCTCTTGTAGTGAAATGTTTCAGAGTAAGAATTTGTGTAGAAACCGTAAACAGATTACATTCAAGCAACATGTACCCTCCTACCCGAGTCGTCCTCCTCCAAATTCAAGTTTTAACAATATTCTTTGCTTGAGGCTTTTCATTACTCCTTCAACAAATCCATTTGGCAGTTCGGACATCTGAAGACACTGTTTGTTAACATGTGGAAACTAAAAGTGGGTGAAAGGTGGTTCGAGCCATTCCTGTGGGACTACATAAACACTTTCAGCTGTACAAGCGTGCATTTAGGTCAAAAAGTCTTCTTACAAGGCAAAAGTCCAGGATTTTAGGGCTTTTTTTCTCCAGATGAGGTCCAGTTACAAACTGCAGAATGATCCCCATCTGTGGCACGTACGTGTCGTTTCTCTGAGCCACTGAAAGACCATGCAGGAAACTTCACATGGTATTTTGAGTGAATTAAAAAAAAAAAGGAAAATCTAAACAATAAACAAAGCTTATTATTTCATCAGGTCACCATAGTAACCACAAACAGCCCAAGGGTCCTCCTAAGATAAAGACAGTGGTAGGCTAACACCCTCAGCTTCCGCTTTTCTCACAAAATGAGAAATCCCTTTTGACTAAATTCTTCTTAAACATCTTCCCATCCTTCTTTCTGTTGATTGCTTCTTTCCTTCCTCATAAGAACATGTCTGCCCTGTTTTCAGTGGGATATTTTACCTTCTTACTCATGTTTAAGGACTGCCTTCGTAACAAAAAACTAACGGTTTCAGAATTTTCTCCTTAGCTTCCCTCCCCGGGTTCCTCACACTACCAAGACGTGAAAAAGGGCCTCTTGCAGTGGAAGGTTTGCGTGAATGCGTTGCCCAGCGTGACGACTCGTCCTTGGCCACCCGATCGGCTGCGCTCCACCACCACCCGGGGCATCTGCACCAGCTGGATGGGGCTCTTCCCGTCCTTCAGAGCCTGGGTCAGGTTCAGCACCTGGGAGCAAACACGAGTCAAGAGTAAAAGTACAGAAACAGAATGCTGACACTTATTCAACAACAACAAAACAAACCAAATAATCTGCAAATCAAAATCAGCATTTCTTCTCAAGTCAGATAACTCTATATCTCAAGGGAAAGGCAAAAAAGAATCCATGATGGTTATAAACACATTAACTTTACCACTTTGTCCTTTAAGAAAAAAAACAGGAAAATGAAAACTAGCTGCGTCTGTAATTTTAATATAACGATCCTTACATTGTCACTGATCTCTGTGCTACTTTACAGTTTTCATGCACTAAACACAGAACATGGTTAAAAATAATGAGTGGAAAGTTTGTTTACTGGTAGTGTATAACAAACTATACATTGTATCCATTAAACACGTCTTAAATGCTGCTAAAAACAGCACTGAACTACAACATCTAAAAGGTAAACCAGACATTTTTATGTCAATGGTCATTTTTTGACAGCTAAACTTATATAAGATTTAAAAATAAACACAAAGACAGTCAAAGTTAGACAGGCAGTACAAAGGGTTACAGGCACAAAATAAGCTTAAAACATGTGGTGGTAACAGAATACAGTGACAGAAAAGTAAAAGAAAGTAGGTCAGACGAAAGAAAAGGAGCACCCAGAAACAAAAAAGGATAAAATACTGACTGAAACAATACAGAGAAGAGGCTGATTACCAAGGGATAAACTCACCTGTCCTCTCATAACAGACATCTGTCTCTCAAACATAGTTTTGTCAAACCCTTTATCTGCCTGAAGACAAAAGCAAATAACATACTGATGTTAGCAAGTATCTTATGAAAACTAAAAACACAGCTGCTCTGTGCTAAAGCGAGGATTGGTACCTTGAACATCTCATAGAGGTCCTCACAGAGGTCCTGGACGAAGTTCATATCAGAGAGGCGGGACAGCACGAGGTCTGTGGTCTCCTGAGAGAAGGGCACCTTCGCCTGAGGGAGCCAAGCCCAGTGGAAGGGATCTAATGAAAAAACAAACACAAGAAGTTATCTTTAATCCCTCACAAAGCCTCCAAACATTTATGAACAAATAAGCAGCATTAAGAGACTGAGAAAACGCCTGAGGGATGGAGGAGACGTGTGCTGGTGACAATGTTTAAGTACAAGAGTGATGTACAGAGATCTACAACTGCAGCGGAATTAAGTTGATGAGAAAAACTATGAAGATCTGGGAGAGAGTTGTGGAAGCCAGACTTGGACAAGAGGTGAGCAGCAGGATGGTTTTATGCCACGAAAGAGCACCACAGCTTCAATGTGGAGGTGGGAGTGCATCAAGGATCAGGCAGACTAACAGATGAGGTCAGGCAGGAATCCTCGTGGACTACGATGTCTGCAGAGGACATCAGGATCTGTGGTGAGAACAGGGAACAGGTGGAGGAGAACCTGGACAGGTGGAGGCAGGTGGGACAGTGAGGCTACAAGGTCAGAGGTCACAAAGGAGCAGGACTTCGAGGACTTGGGGTCCACTGTCCAGGAGGACGGGGGTGAAGAAGAGAGTCCAGGCAGGATGGAGTGGATGGAGAAATGTTTCAGGAGTGATTTGAGACAAAAGGGTGGCGTCAAAGGTCAAAGGAAAGGTTTACAGGACTGTGGTGAGAGCAGCCATGTTGTTTGGTTTGGAGACAAAAAGACAGGAGACAGAACAGGAAGTGGCAGAGCTGAAGATTTTGAGGTTCTCCTTGGATTTAGGAATTTTAAATTTATGGGTTTAAAGATTTATCATTCCAAGCTAAACATAAATCAAAACAACAATAAACTGTTTTAAATAAACAGTAATGACAAAAATCAGGACTAATTATCACGTAAATAAGAACATACATGCTCTCCACTCATCTGGATGTTTGAAAGGGAAGGCCAAGCCGTTGTCGATCGCTGCGATCTTGATGCAGGAGTCCATACTGCTCTCTGGCCATTCTGCATCCTACATTGAGTTTCAGAAACAGCACATAAATCAAATTATTTCTTTACAAAGATGCCTAAGCTCGTTATCAGTCAACAGGCCTAATGGTATTTGGAAAAGGACAAAAACTAGACTCATTTATCTCTACATGGCAGCTGAACTCGTGCACAGAACTGGCTTGAAGCAAGTTTCTTTTTGTAGAGTTTATTCATCCCAATCATATTTGAACTCACCTTCTGCCTTTCGTCTTCTTCTCCGGGCTTCTCATACTTGATCAACCAGTTGTCATTTCCTCGATCTGAAGAGGAAGACGCAGAAACAAACATTAGAACAATTCAGCAGAGCGAAGATCAGTTTGAATATGTTGAAATGTGAGTGAAGGAGAACAACACCTCTGCACGAAGAAACCGCCATGTTTCAACACTCGTGACAATAACAACACATGGCTTATTTGCATATTTACTTAAACATTTAGACTTTTTAAAATGTTACCACAGACTCCAGAACGATCAGTAAAAACATCTGTGCCTACCTGTGTTTCTGATGACATAATCCAACACAACCAGCCGCTCAAACTGGGACTGCAGCTGCTTCCTGATGTTCTCTGGCAGAGGCTCGGCCTCAAAGCGCCGCAGCCAGTAATCAGCTTCGCGGTAACCCTCCACGAACAGCTGAAAGGAGCCCACCTGGAAACAAACATGTCACGTTCACAGAGAACGTCTAAAAAAGCCAAACTCTACTGAAACATTTCGTTTCTGGAAAACAAATGCTATGCTGGAATGAGGCCAGCTTCTTGCATTTTTTTTTCTTTTTAAAACAAACTTTTTTTGTTCTTTTACAATATCTAAAAGAAATGTCAAGAATGAAGGTTGTCTTCATGTGAGAGTCAATCAGCTGCACAGTGATGTAAAAAGCTCAACTGGAATGAAAGTACAGGAGCTTTAAAAGACTCTTTTGAAAAATAATGCATTAAAGCAGAGCTGACATTTATGCTTCTCCTGACCTTTTTGTTTGAATAAACATGTTTATTTTACAAACACAAATAGAGCATGCTCAGATATTTATTTTAAAGTCCTCGGCAGGCTGTAACCGAGGCTATTCTTAGCCCTCAGCTCACTGAGATGACTCTTTTATAACACTGTGGGAACACAGCAGCCAGTCTATGTGGGGAAAAAAAGATCAATTTTGATATTTAAACTCTTTGTATATGTTGATAGCAAAGAGTTTGGTATTTGTTCTATAATCTATTAGCCTGGGCCTTATTGAAACATTGATACTGAGTATTTTACACAAACAGAGACAAAAAAGATCCAAATCTGAGAGAACACATACCTAACAACCTGTTTTTCTCTTGAATGGCTTAAAGGAAAAAGGAGAAAGTGGTGATATTAGATGAAGTAGAACAGTGTGTTACCTTTGGAGGGAGGCCCACTCTGTGGAAGCGTCGTCCCACTTTAGGGACTTTCTCTAAGGCGTACTTCTTCCCCCGGGACTTTGCTCTGTCAATAGCATTGTAATGGAACGTCTCACTTGCCAAATACACCACCTGATAAAAAATAATAATATTAACCCAGGTTTAGTTGTAACTACTACAGAAGAACTTCTCTTGTGTATAAAAAAGTGGAGTTACATGTTGGATATTCAGAAAGAGATCCATGCATTAAAGCAGAAATGGGAGTATTGTGAGCTGTACCTTTGTTTTTGGGACCACTCCGAGACCAAGCTTAGTATCGACCAGTGAGGCTGCAGCCTCCGAGAGGTAACCCTGGTTGGGCAACAAGCAGCCTCGGCCAAAACAGCACGGGCAGCACAGCTACGGAGACAAACACCATGTGGAAAGAGTTTTGCAAACGTCAGCATTTCTTCACATTTGGCTTTGTTCACACAGGAGGTGTGTTTTTATTTTTACAACAAAAGAAAATCTGACACATTTTAAGGTCCCAGAGCTAACTTCTGTGTTAACAGTTTATAAGGGATATGTTTTGCACTTGAACATTGCCTAAACATTGTATGATTTTGTAGGTGTTTGTAGGTAATGGCATTTTTAAGGTTCGTCATCATGTTAAACAATTCACACAACTCCAAAATTTATGCAGATAAAAGTCGTATCATAGCATTTTAAAAGATGAAATAAAGAAACAAAGTAAAGCATAAAACCTTGAAATAGCTAAATATGAAAAATGTGTGTTATCTGTTTGCTCCTTCAGCTTATAAACAGATGATAAACGTGACGCAGCATACCTTGTGAAAGTATTTGGTCCATTTTGGGTTCAGGTGACCATAAGGCTCCTCCGACTTTGGTTTGAAAACACCAATTATTTTCTGCAGAGAAAAATAAATATATATTAAAACATGGTAATTAGGTACTTTTACACAAATATAAAACTTTTAATATAAAATTAACCAGGTGATGCTGTTAAATCCTCAGCTGGTTGAATTATTCAGCAAGTCAACATTCAACATGTGCACAACTAAATTTCCAACATTTTGATTTAGGATCAAAAGTTAGAAAATATTAGTTTTCTTGTATGGCTGGTGTTTTGAGGAAAGCGCTTTTGAACTAACCCCTTTTGGGTCTTTGACAAAGTAGCTCCCACTGGATCCCTGGGAAATCCTTTCTGGAAAGACGCCACACTCAATGGCTTGTTCTGCCCTTTGGATAATATCTGCAAACTCCAGATCATCTGGAAAATGGTTCAGATCCCCACTGTTTGTACCTGCCAGAAACAGAAACTCAGACTGTTAATCATAGTTTTAAACACAACCAAAGTTCTCTTCATTTAAACAACATATTCTCTTTCTGGAAGTAGAAAACAGTTCACAAGGTTCAGTGATAACGCTTTTAAATAATGTCAAACACTTGTAATTGGTTTGTATCACATCTGAGTGAATCACAAAGCCCCGTCAGAAAGACAGCAATAGTCTAAATTAAAATTGTTTTTTACACTATGTAAAACAAGAAATCAGTCTTTCAGAAAGCCTTGTAGATTGTCCTATTTAACAAACATTTAAAGTTACGCATCAACAATTCCATCCTGACAGTCATTTCCATACAGAAGCGTTTTGCTGAACAGCTACCAAGATAAAAATGACTCATTCTGTCACTTGGTATCGTTTTTTTTGTTGCCTTGTCGTCCTGTTATAATTATCTGGATGTGATATCTCTCTGAATAAGAACTGCTAATTATCCCTCTAATAAAACCCTCTCACATGGCATAAAGCTTTCCAACTTCTCCACCTTTCAGAGGGCAGAACAGTCAGTCAGTCAGCTGACAGAGAGCCTCCATATGCTCCGTGACAGTCACTGTCAAAGCAGAAAGGGAATTACAAAGAAGAGATGGAGAAGAAAAATGCAATTTTTTACATGATTTGAGTTGAACTGACCCTCTTTATGTGTCCTATCTAGTTCATTATAAACAAACAAATTTTAAAAAAATCATTAATAACCTAACTGCTGCAGCCATGTTGATGTTTTTATAGTATTTCATGACAAAATCATTAAATCTGAGTGATGCTATAAAAGTATTTAAAGAAAAGAAAATGTACCCGTGCAAAGTCTCACCCAAAGGTCACATCATGTTCTTACACAACCCTGTACGACGTGGCTGTCAGTCATCCAGATGACTACAAAGTCCATGATCAGCTCCGCAGTCACACACATCTGAAGATATGTTTTAAAGTCTGATACAGTAAGCCTTAATTTGGAAAAGCTATAGATCCCTTCCACACTCTGTTGGTTTGTTAGCTTAGATGCCTACAGAATAATAATTGTGGTATTTCGGCATTCGAGCCAACCAAAGCAGCCAGTTATTGTTGCTTGTCATGAACTCAGATCACACAGAATGCTACAGATAAATCCATCTCCAAAGGCTTTTAAGACACTATTACTTTCAGAGAATGAACAAAGAAATACATTATTCAAGAATATGGTACCCCATTTCATGTATGCAAATGATGTTCAACCATAAGATAGGTGAACATTTGTGATCTGAAGATTTTTCACCTGAAACTCAACAGGCAGTCTCAGATGTTAGATGTGATCTTATATTTTGTATGACAGAGTCTTGTTTGATGAAGGATATACTCGTCTACAGACTGGTGATAGTCTGCGTTGTGAAGTGTGACTGCAGGAAGCAGCTATGCCTCTCTTCTGGCTCCTTCCTTCCATTAGCATCAATCCACAGGAAGTCAGGGAAAGTAAATACACTTAAAGTATTTTCTCCCTCTCCCAGATTCTGACTTCGTCCTCATCAAACACCACACTGAACTACAGAGGTTTGGGGACTCCGTAAGCACTCTGTCATGATTTATATTTAATATTTGTCTTTCAGACAAGCATATCAGTTATGAAAAGTTCGTTGGCAGCAGGTTTATCCAAGGCACGAGTTGGAAAAACAAATGATCTGCTGCTTTTAGCTGTTTGCTGAAAGAAAATCAACTGAATCAAAAGCTGAGCGCAAATATGGCGGTGTGCATGTCAATGTTTTAAAATGTCAACTCGCATCACGTGATTACAGATTTTCTGGAGCAATTTGGTAATTTTAGCCTTGGGTGTTATTTGTTCTCTAAGGCCACAGGAAACGGGACACAGATACCTGCCATTCCAGGCTTTTTGTCAACCTGTGGCTTAGATTTTTTAACTTGATTAAAAATGGTTCAACAATAGATTTCAGCAAGCAGAAGAAAGCAATACAGGACATGTTGCAACGCAAACATTATGCAAAGGAAAGAGGTGGGTAGCGTGAAGGAGATGGTTGTTAAATCCACATCACACTTAAGTCAGAATGAGCTGCTTCCATGGTGACTGGATCACCTTTTTTTGTTTCGCCATCAGTCCTTTGCTTTTCATGGTCTCAAAATAGCCCTGTGCTTTGAATATACAGTGATGATTGAGGAGCAAAATCTTGTATTACTTTGTTTTCATCTGTATGCTGAAAGAGTTTTGGAACAACATACAGGAAGTGAGGAACTGAGGAGTGCATCTTTGGGTATGAGCAACAGGAATTTACAGTGACGACATTCACAGGTTAAACACACAGTTAACTAAATATTTAGCTGTAAAGATCAGGTCACAAGATCCAAGTCAGTTAAAGATAAATGAGCTGTCAAGAGTTAACTTTAATAAGGCAGGTCTTTTTGTGGGACCTATAGACCCATAGAAAAATACATCATAGGGGGGAAAAAAAGACACAGAAATATAACATAAATGAGACTATAAGAACCAAAAGTTTTAATTCTGAAATAGGCTGAAATATTTGATTAACAGGGATTACATAACAACACATCGATTTGACCACGTTGCGTTCACTGTTATCTCTATTTAAAAGACCATATGTCACACAATGATTACTATTATGTTCTGCTCTGATATTCCTGCCTAGTTAAACATGAGTCTCATTCTGAAGAACCTTACCTGGGGAGGCCAGAGTGTCTTTATCGGACGACGAGCTGTGTCGGTTCCGCCTGCTCCGCTTGTCTCGGACGCCTCTCGGAGACGCCGAGCTTCCTGTTAGGCACGGTAACAACAGCGCCTCTTCGCCGGAGCCGTCAGTCTCTAGCTCGGTCAAGACGCTTTCACAAGAGCCCGAAATACGAACGGCGACTCCCGGGTTCGCCCCAAGCCCCAGTCCTATTCGGTTATTATCAAACGATACCCCGGAGGTGCCCGTGGACGAGTGGAAACGAGGCTCCGAGGCGGGCAACGCTGTCGCCCCGGTGTCCAGCAGCGCGGGCAAGCCGTTCTCCGTCTCTGTTAGATCGCACTCTGACATCATTTTGTCGCTCCTTAAATGTGTGCTCAGTTGACGAAATTTCCCCCTCAAACTGTCAATCGTTCATTTTAAAGAGACGTTCATATTTACAGGGTGACATAAACCCAAAGTAAATTGTTCGAAAGCCGCTGCTTTCGCTTGTGCGTCCACATAATCCGGCCTCCTGCTTCCTATGTACTCCCTGCGCATGCGCAACACCGAACACTGCGGTGAGCTGTTGCCTTCAGGTGCTGCTCGGAAAGCCCGAACCAGGAATTTAAACACGTAAGCAATCTCTTCATATATATTCATACAAATATATTCATTCATAAGTACATCTGAAAAAGAAAAAGAGTTTTAACATATTTATTATTCTGGCTTTTTGTGCTACCTGTACCCCTAACAGTTTTTTTAAAATTCCTCTCATTTACAAATAAGCATGTAGATAAAGAAGTTGTTTCTTCGTACGCCGTCAGCTTCTTTCTTTGTGGTTCTAAATATTTATTCAAATTCAACTAAATATCATTTTTCATTATATTACTTAAAAGTCAGAAATGTGTTACATTAACATACTGTAGCTGTGCCATTAGTACAGCCTACTTTGCGAACATGTTTGCTGATGCCTTCACTGACCATCCATTCAGGTTAAAACTCATATTCCGACAAAATGTGTGAGTATTTTTTATTGCCAGCAGATGGCAACAGCGATACACCAATGAAACAAACTGCCAAGCGATACATTTAATACTTATCACCCAAAAATATTGTGTGCGTTTAACGTTAAAAGTAAATTAACCTTTCTTCCTTTTTGTCATGTCAGCTCTAAATCAAGCAGTGTAAAGGTTGCTAGCATAGTCTCTAATAAAGTCCACAAAACAAGTCAAATATGTCCATATAAATACAAATCAATAAATGATACACACATAATATCAAATATTTATAAAAGAAGCAATTCTCTACATCCACCCAGTGTTGGTATGGTCTTGGTCTCTTTGGTTCTGTGTTTGATGTTACGATCAACATGAAAAGGGATAACATGACAGTAAATTTAAACCTAATAATTTGATCATGGATTTACACAATGGCCAGTGAAAGGAATTACAACATGGGGAGCTGTGGTGCAGGGAGGAAAACTGAAAAGTTATTTCAGTTTTCAGAAAGGAAATTGGAGTTAAATTTGTCTTGGACAGTCATGAATTCTTAATACAGACAGCTTTCCAAGTTGGAGAAAATGTGAAATTACTAATGTCAACCATAGCCATAGATTTAGGATATTTTTAGATATGAAACCCTTTTGGAATAAAATAAGGAGTAGATTAAGAAGGGTTCTGGGATGTGATTTTCCTCAGGTTGTTGTTGTATTGTATCTTGGTAAGTCCTCAGATGATCTACAGTAAAGGAAATGGAAGCAGACAGACCCGCCAACTTTGAATGAACGAATCCAGATAGTTGTTGAACTTTATTTGATGGAACAGCTGACACAAGGTTGTAGGAAATGGACAAAATATAAGGACAGCCAGCAGCACTGAGGCTTCATTGATAATAAACTGGGACACTTGTGAGCTTGAGTCAAAATAGTTCTCATGATAAGCTCAATTTAGTTTTTATAATAATTTTTTTGTTGTTGGAAACAACTAAATACAGGTATATAATAAAGATTGACTTGACAACATTTTTTAATAAATAACCTTCTTTTTTCTGTCTATGGATTCTGCGAGAAGTCCTCAATCACCCATTGGTCTCTCTTGGATTACACTCTCCCTCATCTCTGAGCCCATTTTACACACACAGTCAGGGGCAGACATTCAAAGCTACTTCTAATGTCTTTATATTTTACTACCAAGCAGTCAAGTGTTTTAATTTTTGTTTTATGTAATTTCACAATGGCCTTGATCAATAGCTCTCCAGTCTTTTGTGGCGGGTGTTGCAAACTTGGACAATGATTACTCTTTAATGTTTTAGTCTGGTCGTTTTACCTAACAGTGGGTCTGAATCACACCAAACATTATGACCTGAGAGACTAGAGGAGAAAAAACACCAAGTGTATTAATGAGGCCTGCATTCTGGAGGTTGTTGTGTTCTTTCAGGTGTTTTGCAGAACAATCATTGCACACAGCTGCAGAAATGCAAAGCCATTCTTGTTCATTCACCTGTGCTTTAACTGCGTTTCAAGTCAAAATGTCTACAGGTGAATAAGCCTGTTTTTAGAAGAACAGGTTTTCTGTTTGTTAAGCTTCTTAACTCTGAGCTATGAATCATTCAAACATAAAAAAGGCACCTAAACTCAAGGGATGAGTGTATAAATAACACACAACTTAGCATATACCCAATTTTAGATTGCATTGTTTGGCACTTGTATGTAATTAACTGGTTACAAACATGCAATATATTCCATTTTGTTTAAATGCATCTGTGAAACGCTCCAAAGATGCAAGCATTTACATTTTTCAAGAGGTATTAGCCATTGACATGGCAGTTTTGTTTTTTTTAGATACCAAAAATGGATAAAAAAAAAACAAATTGTGCATTTTAGTAACTTGATGCTTGGTCAAGTGCCTAAAAATAAAGTTTTAAACTGGGCCTTTGCTAAATTTTCTTCCTGAGTTTAAGTGCTGTTCTTACCTGAATGAGTCATATAGGTCAAAGTTAAGTGGTTTAAAAAAACACTGCTTTAAACATGGTCAGTTTGAAAGACTGCCTGAAAATGAGTAAAAAATGCAGCCAGCGTTCAAGGGGAAACTTTCTAAAAACATTTCTAAAGTCTGGAGAACTATTGCCCAGGAGCACTTTAAAGAGCTACAAGAAAAGCTGGCTCATTGAAAGCAAAGATATGTGGGGCTGGCTGAAGACTTTTACTCAGTCCTTCCACAACCACTCGTCTCTTTAATGAGACAGGTTAGAAACCCATGCAAATGAGCAGTCAGCCAGCTGATATCACAGCACTCATGTGATCAACGCAGAGGGTCAGGAGGTGAAGGAGACATGGGGAGAGGAGGAAGGAGGGAAATAGAGGAGGCGTGGTTGAAAGGGGTCTGAGGAGATGAGACAAAAATGGACAGGAGAGACACATGCATCTCACTGGTAGCTTTTTTTTTAAGACTAATCCCATTACCTCATTCACTTTGGCTGTTTTCTCTCTGCACGGCTTCTTTCTAGACCTTCTTCATCTCTCATTTCTATACCCTCTTCTCCTTCAAGGATGAAAACCAGAAATATTACCGTTGTGATGCATGGCATTTGACAGGAGAGGACATCAGCATATCTATTGCTCTGCACCTTAGCCACCACTGGGTGACAAGCCCCTGCAGCAGTCAAACGGATGCATGTGTGCGTGAGAGCGAGAGATGTGTCTTCTCTCACTGCAGCACCCATTCCAGCAGATTCTGCTGGCAGAAGATGTGGTTTCCTCTGCCAGCAGCAACCACCCATATCCATCCCTGCTTCTTTCCTCCTCCTCTGCTCTTGGCTGCTTGATGAGGGAGAGCCCTGCAGCTCAAGTCATTTCTCATCTGCATGTGTGATATCTGTGATTAGAGTATTTGTTGGCGTTTGAGTGAATGCAACCCCCCACCCCCCAACCCCCATGTGTCCAAAAATGCCAGCATGCAGGGTAATGATGGTGAAGCCAAAAATTCCACCACAGATGCATTTGAGGTTTTCTACTGGAAGATTTAACTGTCCCTATTGTGTTCATTCCTTGCTCACTATTTTGGGGTTCTTGGCCTCATATATCTGGTTATAAATCCATGATAGTACTTACATCATCAGCTAATGCTATGATGGATCTTTTTATCAACTTTTTTTTTATGAACAGCACAAATTTAGATCTTCTGTCAGCTTTTTATTGCCTGTATTGATATGAGCTCATGCAACTTGTTTTTAAATTAAAAAAAAAGAAAAATAGTTTATGGAATATCTTGACTACAAAAAATTTACAGATGAAACACAGACTATTGATTACAGATTAGTGTTTGTAAAAGTTTATCAAGGACATTTGTTTTAAAGGTACTCATAGCAAACTAAAAATAAAACATATAAATGGTTATCCTGAACTTTTATTGTTAGTAAGAGTTTACTCCAGTAGTTTTCCAGTCGTAATGATATGCTGTTCTGCTTTCAGCTGAATCCACTGAAAACCATGAGGAGGCTTGAGTCACATGATTACGGCTGTAGTTTGTGTAAGTAGACAAATATGGCACAATTGGACAATTGCACAATCTTGGAGAAGACTTTTAGGTAGAAATACAAGAATGGCTCTGCTGCTAAAGGCAAAAGAAAAGCAAAAGATACAGTAAGAATAAATATCAGGGATCAGTGGAGCTCCATTAATAAAGAGCTTCAAACACAATATTTGTTCACTCATTTTTGACATAAAGACACATTAATCATCAATATGAGAAAATATTGTGCAGATTTTGATTCTTTCTTGTCTATTGTTTTCTAACTTAGCAATGAGAACCTTTAAAATCATTTCAATATGATCATATTTTGTGTTCTTGGTTTAAACTGACTATTATGATTTTATGAGCTAAAAATCTGCTTGATTACTATGACAGAATTATTGTCTAAAAACTGTAATAAAAAATCCAAGATTCAATTCAATTCAATTCAAATTCAAATTCAATAATACTTTATATATCCCAGATGGAAATGAAATAAGCTGTATTCTAATTTCTTGAACAGATATAACTGCTGCTCCAACAGGACATTCATGACTGGATTGTTCCACATCCGTTCTCTGCTGGTCAGAATTTTGTGTTTCTTCTAAGTCTTCTATAGCATCTTTTATGTCAGGTTTCTGATTTCACTCCTCACAATCCTAGATTCTAGTGATTAAAAGTCTCGATAACAGCTTATGGTTGTGCTGCCACAGAATGAACTTTTCCAGAGCTGCAAGAACAGTCTTATATTTGATTGAACCAGTGTTGTGATCATTTGTGAGAATGCCAACAGGTCTGGTTCCCGTGGGGAAAATATACAGTTAGGGACAAAGTCCCACAAGTATTGCCCTGGAGTGTGAGGTGTGTGTGTGTGTGTGTGTGTGTGTGTGTGTGTGTCCACTCAAAACAAGGGTGTTGGAAAGGATTCAAAGTATGTTCTTCTGCTGAAGTCAATCTTTACACCTGATGTCTCACAGTCATTGCTAATGATCAGTCATTTTTGACAGGGAAAACCAAGGGTGAGACAAATAAAACACCCAAAATTTAATCAAAAATTAATTTATCCATTCAGATGTCTTGAGTGAACAAAGTCATGAAATCTCATATAAATCAGATCAAACAAAATCACTTTTTTCAAGGAGAAAAAACATCTAAAATGATTACATTTGACTGGAACACAAGAAGAGAGTTAAAGAAACGAATGTTGACTTAAAAATTTGGTACCAATAATAGAAAGAACAAACAAACATGTGCATCAGGTGAACACCGCACATATAAAATGATTTAAATGTTTTCTTGACATCAGATTTTAGTCCATTCTTATTTAATAATGTTATTACTATTTGACCTCAAAATTGCCTCTTTTAAATGTCAGCATTTTTCCCTTCTTGCTTAGTCTGGTTTCTGTGGTGAAGATGATGTTGAGCCATGGTGACATGTCACCTGTTACCTGTCAAAAATGAGTCATACATAAAACAAATGTTTAGAAATTGCCCGTGTATAAAATGCCAGTAGTTATACATGTTTGTGTGTTTTCAAAGTGAGTTGGCTGCGTACCTCTTGGGCCAAACATCTTCATATAGCAGTATGAGCAATATGGCTTCTCATCATACTGAAACACAGTCAGCAGAGCTGCATCATCCACTCATTCAGCTATTAGTATTTACTCACTTAATGCATCATTTCCTTTTTTTAAATATACCTCAGCATGTTGTCCAGCCGTGAGCTGTCTGTTGCACTTATGACACTTCAGACAAAGAGGATGGTAGTCCCTGCCTAAGGACCTCTTCTTCTCACCTGCAGCAAAGACAAACGAGAAACTATTATTTAATGCTCAGCTGGAGAGTCAGAGGGTTTTTGCAGCTCCACATTATAGTTGTTTAAAGTCAAGTTCTTTGTTGTATAAAAAAAGCTACAGTAAGTCAAAAATGAATTCAATTCAAAGGAAATTCAAGTGTGTGTCTCAGACTGTGCAGACTGTTACCCTCATCAGTACAAATAGGCCAGACACTGTGATGCTGGGAAAAAAAGAGGTAAGTAGGCCAGGTCACATCGGACAGTTTGAACTTTTCTGGGCACACAGATAGGCAAGGGAAACTTGCAGCAGAAAAACAAAATAGTCAGGGCAACACGATGGAGCACTGGTTCGCTATGTCGCCTCACAGCAAGAAGGTGGCAGATTTGCCTTCTGGTCTTTCTGTGGGGAGTTTGCATGTTCTCCCCGTGCACCTGTGGGTTTTCTCCAGGTACTTCAGTTGTTTCCCATAGACCAAAAACATGCATGTCAGGTTAACTGGTAACTAAATTGTCTGTAGGTGTGATGAGAGCATTAACTGTTTGTCTTATTTGTCTCTATGTGGCCCTGTGATGGACCCGCGACCTGTCCAGGGTGACCCCGCCCCTCGCACAATGATCCCTGGAGATCTGCACCGCTTCCCCTCCCCGCGAACTGAAAAGGTAAGAGCAGGTACAGAAAATGGAGGGATGCTGTCGTGCAGCTTGTTGTGAGGTTTACATAGAAGAGACAGAAACCCAGAGAGCGACGTGCACACTTGTCTCATCTCAGACCCACATCCTGTTGTCATTAAGAACAGGAGTGTGTGCCTGCAACTCAAAGAGAAGTCAGAAATGGAAAAAAAGTCTTTGTTAAAATGTAAAAACAATGTAGATTTAAGCATTAATTGTAAATATACATCTCTTTATGCTAGGTTTTCTGACTTTAAAGAAAAAAAACAGTTTAGTTGTAACATTGGTTGTAGTTGTGCTTATGTGGATAATTATCACTGATGCTCGTACATTAAAATATGTTGCAGTAGATGGTATAAACTTGAAATATCCATTGTTACAAAAGTATAATTTCAACCTTTTAATACTTTTTAAATTGTGCCTTATTTTACTTTATTCTAGACTACATGTTTCAAGTTATAGCAGTGACAAAACATACTTCTAACCATAAAAAATGAAAGAAATAAAGAACAATTAAAAAAGAATGTCAGCTAAGGCTGAGAAAGACAGGAGTGTAAAAATTTAAAGAGGTCAGACTCACCAAAGTAGACAGGCTTTCCACAGATTGGACAGTAGCCTACCATGGTATGCAATTATTTATCACACAGGGATTGTGTGTGTGTGTTTGTATGAACTTAAGCTTCAGGTTGGGACAGATTTTATCCTACGAGTTCATGTGTTTGCATGTGAGCGCAAACTGAAAATTGACAGGAAAGCCGTTAAAATTGTAAGCATGTCAGCTTCTTGTGAAGTCAACCCCGGATGTGGTGAGAGAGACGTCACAGGAAGAGAGTCAAATTTGAGATTTGAGATGTGAATACAGTCATAGGTGGAAAAACAGAGTCAGTGAGCAGGTCTGGTTCTTGACTCATTCTAAAAAGAATACAATCATGAGTAGATCTTTTACAAATAATGTGTAGCTGACAATGATGTAAAAAAAGGGGTGAGAAGAGAAGAAACAAAACAAAACAAACAAAAAACAACAGCTGTCAGCAGCTCAAATTCCCAGCTATCTTCTCCTCTTTCCGGCTCCTTTCACCCACTTTTCTAGATTAAAGACAAGGAGTTGAGCCTCTGAATTGTAAAAAGGAAACCCAACACTTGTGTCTTTTTTTTCCCCTCTGTCTGTTCCCCCTTTCTCTCTCTTTCTCTCTGTCACATGCTCACACACACATCCCTCCTGTTTAATGACTCACACAGACGAGCACCACACACCCACACTATCGGGCTTCACTTCTCAATGACATCACGAAAAAGAGGCTGCGTCCAAAAAGCAGAGGGAGAGGCAGGGAGAGGCCGGGCACGGTGGAGGGACAGATGGGGGTGGGTGGTGGAGGCAGTTATTCCCCCGGGATGGGTGATGGAAGCAGAGCCGGGGAGGGACGGGCAACAGTAGCCAGACTCAGCTCAGCAGGGACAAAGAGGATGAACTGTCATGAACTTCACAGGGCAGAACGAGGCCACTGGAGTCACTGTGGCTGGGTGCTTGTTTGCATGAAACAACAAAAACAAAAACAAAAGAAAAAATAAGAAAATATAGCAATGGAAAAAAATTGTTGCCTTACTTAAGAAAAAATAAAAGAGATAACACTTAATAATAGCTCACACATGAGCTATGTGGGAAAAATTTATGTTAAATCTTATAGTTTGAAAAGTAAAATAATTGGAGTGCGATGTTAAACAAAATAAAACTGACATGACAGAGAATTTTTAGTCAGTCGTAGTCCTTATTATCTCAGTCTGAGGTAAATGTTGGTTATTAAAGCTGTTTCTGGTGGAACTTGTTCAGGTCTGACAGACTGGGACTTCCAGGCTGATAAACTGCTGAAGGGACTTTCACACCTGATGGCTTGGAAGTCACATGTGTCACCAACCCACCCACCTCTTCTGTGGCTTGTTTGATTTTTTTTTTTTTGACACATTTGAGTTGTTAACCTTTCTGACCAGCGTGTGAAATATTTTGGTCATATGCATCAAGTTGCAAATGGATGTGAAACTGCTCGAGGAGGCAAACAAAGACGACAGAACAAATGTAGGGCAGGTTGCACGTGAAGCCGCTTTTTCTGTTTATTTACTTTTCCTGAGAAATATTTCAAAATTAGGAAAGCTGGGAATTTGGATAGTTTTGAACCACTATTTATTTAACAGTGCTATAGACATCTGGATTTACCTGCTTTTTTGTTTAAAATATGTGTTTTTTTAATTATTTAATTGAGTTTTTATGTTTTACTCTGCATCAGTTGAATAATATACTTTCTTATCACTTGCCATCAAAGGCAAAGGCAGAGTAATAATGTTTTTGCCCACATCTGTGTATGTTTGTGTGTGTGTGTGAGCAGCTGTGTGTTTGTTTATTTGTATCATTAGCAAAATGTGTCATGAACCACTGAACAGATTTTACTAAACATTTCAGAGCACAACCTTCGGCTGTGCATCTACAACAGAATACATTTTGGAGTCAACCCAATTCAAGATGGCCACCACAGCCAGCTGACCTTAGGAAACTGCAATAACTTAATTAACTTTACAGATACTGAGCTAAAATGTGATGTGAGCACATTGACATATTTTTACCTATGACTTTGGTGATAACTGTTCACACCATCGCTGTCTGTTAGCAAAATATCTCATGAACCAATGAATGGATTTTAATGAAACTCAGAAAGTAATCACTCCTTGAACATCTTCATCATCTTCAACTCAATCACATTTGGAGTCAACCAAATTCAAGTGTCTGAGCTGATATTAGCCAACACAAAAGAGTCTCTAACTTAATTTTATGTATACTTTTATATAAATATGCAAGAAAGAGCCTAAAGTTTCAGAATACAAAAACTTAAAAATCAAGTCTTTGTAAAACGTATTGTCCAACTTAAAAAGTAATTTATTTTATCACAGAAATAAGTAAAGTTTATTTACTAAGCACATTTAAAAACAGTTACCATTCACCAAAGTGCTGCATCTAAAGTAGTGAAGAGGCAAAAATGATCATCTAAAAATGTGATACTTTAAAAAAAATGACCTAAAAGCACCTAAAAATAAGCACATTAAAATCACAGAAACAAAAACAAGCAAACAAAAAAAGACTAACATTTGGTGAAGCAATGAACGGTGCCCGCCACCTTTCATGCCAGAGTTTTAGGGTAAGATCAGCTTATGATTAGAAATAACAGAGCTGTAGCTTTTTTGGTCAAACCTTAAACAAAAAAAAAATATATATATATATATAATTTTGGACAATCTATTGGTTAAGATTGCTTCTTGAATCGAATTGACTTCAAAAGTTTATCAGTTGTAGATGCACATCCAGTGATTACTTTCCGCAAGTTTGATTAAAATTTATCTGGCGAATTATGATTTATTTTGGTAACAAACACACAAACACAGGCAAAAACATTATCACCCGCCTTGGCCTGTCAGCGGAGGGATATAACTCCTCAGCTCTCATCCTGAATTAAAAGCCAGTGAATATTTTAAGATGAGCCTTAAAAACAGTGAAAGTTGGAGCCTGTTTGACATTTAGGGGCAGCTGGTTCTCAGGAAAACTAGGACTAAACAATCAACACAGCTATGTGATCTGAAGGGCACATAATGTTGTAAGAGATTATTTCTGTAAAACTGTTTAAAAATGATGCACTTCAAATAAGAGCAATACTTACAGTGAATAAAGCAGAAGGTAAATTATTAACAGTGGGTTCCATTCACCGCGGAGAACGTATGTCTGTATATTCACACACAGAATGCATTCATGTATTTTCAATTTGGGATATTTTGAAGAATATTTTCCAGTTCTTTCACATCTCACATACATCTGCATATCATTTCTGAGGCTAATGAATTTTAGAGAGCCATGAAACATATAAAGTATTTTCTCATTTGCATATTTACCAGCATCTCTCTCTGGTGTGTCATGCTTTGCAGGGGAATGGAATACCAAGCAGCTTTTTCATCTGACCAGCTTTCCCTACAGGACAACCTATCATGTCTTTCCATCAGCATTCATTGTTTGTGGACAGCACTAGGAGAGTTACATCCTGAATCACAGGCTTATATGCATGCACGGCTCACAATGATTTTTGATGCAAATTATGATGTTGGAATTTAAATAGAGAGCAGCTATTGAATATGCGCAAAAAAAAAAAAAAGAAAAGCAAGATACTGGTGTCATTAGAGTGCAAAGCTGCAAGAGATTTCTACAGGTTGATTTGAAGGTAAATGGAACAGAATTAAGGGAACGGAGAGAATAAGAAGTAGAAAGAAGAAAGTGTGATAATGTAAATGTGAAATGGAAAGAGAACAGGAAGAGAGAAGAGGAAAAAATGACTTTTCCCAATGGATCTCAGGGTAAAGCCATGTTCATTAAACTGACAAAACTCTTAAAAAAAGATTTCAGACATTTTGAAGTAGGGTTTAAAACAGTAACATCCTACCTGCTGCAGATAACCTTTGAACAGCCTTAAATGACAAACTGACAGTTTGAATGAGGACAAGGTCAAAGGGGATTTCTGCTGTCTTAAAACTGCTCCAACCTCCAAAAATCTGTAGCAGTTAAAAAAAAGCTATTTTATACATTTCTACAGTTACTGTATTTCCAAGCACAAATAACACCAGCAGCAGCTAGCTGTAGCACTTCTGGCACTGCCTATGATCACTTTTGGAGAGAAAATCCTAATATTTCTGCTAAAATAACCATGTAATTGTTAAACTGACAGTATTTTAAATGCTTAAAAAGTAGGGTTTGCTTAAACTACAATGACATTGTGAAGGTTTGAGTAGTTTCAGGAAGACAAACATGCTTTAAAAGCGAGTTTGCTCAGACTAGCCATTATTTACTCATCAATATGGACCAAGTTGATCTACTTCCAAAGCAAATTTTGCCGAATTGAAACAAGTTTACCCCTCAAAGTGACATAGGAGTTTATGCAGTTATTTAAAATTTAAAACCACCATATATTTTACATTGTATGGTTACTTTAGGAGAAATTTTTTAAAATTCCTGCTGGAAGTGCCCTCTGGCTGCATTGGAGGTGCTGCAGCTGCCACTATTTGAGTTTACTAATAACCATAGAATTACATGTAAATAACCATGCATTGCAAGCTTGACTGTGATGTAAAAAGTGTATGGAGGAGCGTTCACATGTACTGCTATAATGTTTTGGAACCAGAAGTTTAATTTATTACAGCAACAATCCATTTTGGCCAAGGCTGTGTTTGGACTTAAACTCTAAACTCCGTTATCTACAACAGGTAAGATACTAATTGTTTACAACTTTTCCACAAAAACCCACTTCAAAATGTCCAAAATATCCCTGATTAGATTCCTCAGTCAAACACATGGTTTATCTCTGATTAGTCTCATAAGGAACACCAACACACACTAAATGAACAGTAAACTTAAAAGAAATAATCAACCCTTGGTAGAAAAACAGAACTCCCTGGAACTCTGAGAAGAGAAACATTGGCTCTTCTGCTCTGCGTCCACCGGTGCAGCTCTGAGAGCTGTTTGTGGGTTGGGTTGCAGCACAGGAAGAGACTCAAGACAGAAAATGACTACATGGATTCCTTCTTCCCACACATACTGTAAATGCATTGTTGATCACATGTTCGTACGCATGAATGTACACTACATCCCCCACCCCACCCTCACTCTCTCACAGTCCCCAGTCATCACGTTTCAGCTCTTGGCATCCTGCTCCCCGCTCAAAGCCCAGAATGTGACACAGCTTTAGGGCTGCGTCTCAGCTACATGCTCCCAGTCAGCTTCACAGTACCAGACATATGGTGAAGAAAATCAAGCAGCACTTCAAACATTTGACAGACGAAGATAACCAAAGGACCACACGGAGATTTGGTTGTTGTTTGAGCTGTAGAAAACAGACTTTTTTCCCATTGTGTTTTAAAGCTGAAGTCAAAATCAAAGTTTTCAGTGTTACTTTTACTGGTTTTTTAATAATCACAGATTGCTGATTAAAAAAAAAGGGTTTACACTTTCCTCACGAAGCAAAAGCTAAGTCTCACTTTTTGCTATTACAAGCCATTCTGACACTAATTTGGCACAGACAGATGGATATTTTTGGGGTGCTGTGCATGCGCTGAAACATTTTGAGAGTGTGTTTTTCACAAATATCCCCCGCTGTGACAGCCTTTTTGGAGTAAGACGATCTAAAGACTTTAATCAGATCTACTTACGGGGTATCAGTGATTGGAAAAGTCTGAAAAAATAATTCCTTGTTTTCCACTATTAATCCGGCAAAGCCCATAAATCCTCTCATGCCTTTATGGAGCGATATGATTAAAGCAGCAACTATTACAAAATGTTTAGTGACGATGAGTGGCTGGGTCAGTCAGATTAAGTTACTGGATATTCTGTTGTTTTCCAAAATCTATTACTGTTATTGATTGCACTGCATGTTTATCTGTGTGAGTGTGTGTGTGTGTGTGTGTGGGGGGGGGGGTTATAAAATAATCACAAAAATCTAATCAGTTTCCATCCTGATGACTCTTGTTTTGAAGTATTTTGCTTGAACATGACTGTTTGTTTAGTCCTATTTATTGCTGTTTAAGATCCTATCAATGTGAATAAAGTTTAGGAAAAAAATCTGATTTCATTAAAACAGACATAATACATCAAAATATAACGTTTTAGGATAACTGGCTGCCATGTCCTGTCCTCTCATCTACACACAAAACACAGAAACCTCACTTAGGCAAGACAAGTTTATTTGTAAAACAGTGTAAGTTAAAGTGCTTCACAGGGATTCAGAGAAGAATTAAAAGAAGAAATTACATTTTTAAATCACAAATAAAAATACAATAAAATACAATTTTAAAGAAGTAAATAACATGGGTCTAACAAAATAAACAGGTAAACTAATAATTTAAAAAACCTTTCACCTTTATGACAAATCTACAGTAAACAATATTATTTTCTGTCCTGACTTAAATAAACCAACAGTTTCTGCACATCTCAGGTTTACAGGAAGTTGGTATCAGAGTTTAGGAGCAGAAAAACTAAATCCTGCCTCTCCTGGTTGAGTTCTGGTCCTGGGAACACTAAACCTGCGCCTGATGACCTGAAGGGTCGAGATGGTTCATACTTGAAGAATAACTCTACAATGTATTTATGCCATTCAGTGCCTTATAGACAAATAATTTTAAAATCTATCCGTTTATAAACTGAAAAGCAGTTAAGGACTGGTATGACTGAAAACAGATTTTCTGGCCAGTTTTCTAGTCATGACTGCCACCCTTTTGGTGTTATTCTGATATGTTTTAAGTTATTTTATGCATTGTCTAAATAAGTGCAATGTTTTATTGTATTTTGTTTTGTATTTTAAATGCTTTCTATGTTGCCAACTGGGTATGCGCACTGTGAATCAGCCTATTTGTTAATACTTAACACTTGCCCCTATAAAAAAAAAAGAAATCTGTGTGAGGTGACCACATAGCTTCGTGCACAGTGCAGTAAATATTTTCTTGTGAGGTTACAGAACCAGTAAGAGAAGTCACTGTGGTCCAAAGTATAAATATCCCAAAATATGTTGGTTCAGTTATCATACAGTGTTTTGCTCACATTTCAGAAAGTAGTTCAAATACTTCAGTTTTTTTCCTACTGTGTAGTGTTGGGCAAACATTCAAGAACTGAGACAGATGAAGATTAAAATCTGTAACTGGTAATCATTTCATTTTCCTACCCTACCCATAAATTATATTACAACTAAACCTAAATTTGTATATTCAGTCCAACCCTAACCATGTATTTTTAACTCCAGATCCTGACAGTTAACCAGCAAGAGAGACGTAGAAAAGTGACAAAAAATGTGTAAAATGTTGTGTGAGATGAGTTTAAATTAGAGATGTCTGCCATGAAACTATTCATACTGGAGCATTGATGTTTTTCAGGATGAAGCATTTCATTTCACCATAAAGATGTAAACTGTGTCTTAGTGGAAAAATAAATAAGTATAGGAACAACTGGTAACAATTTTTGAGCGTTTCAGCTGAAAGATGATCTAAAATAAAAACTGCTAGTTTTAGTTAAGTCTCATCAACAAGTTACAGCTTTTGTTTGGTAAAACAATTTTGTCAGACATATTTGTTTCATAAAAACAATACAATTTACTTGACTTTTATTTATTTCTCAAAACTAGTTTAGATTTCATGTTTGTCTCAAATTTTATTCTATAGCATTTTTATTTAGATCTGTGCTATTTGTTATTTTGCTTAGAGTTTACATAATTTTTTAATGTTTCGTAAATACTTTATATAATGTTAATGATGTTGATTATCATTAATATTTTAGCCCACCACCAAGGGCCAAAGGACAATAATGTTTGTCCAAATCTGTGATTTTTTTTCTATTTTTACAGAATATTAAAAAGATCTTTTGTAAGGATGGTTATTCTAAATGTATTATTTTAGTATTTAGTGTTTTGCAAAGAGCATCTTAAATCACACAGATCATATCTAATATTACAATTTGATTCAAGGTGATATTCAGGCCAAATTGAACAAGATTCCTTTTTTTATGTTTTCAAACTTCTTGGGAGGGAAGATAACGGAGCGTTACTGTTTGTTAGGATAATATGCTCATTATAAAAGCGTGAGCCTGAGTCACTCAGCGGGGTTCGGACTTTATAAAGATCAGTTCTCAAGGTTGGTCCCACCTATTGTTTAGATCTGCTCGGGGAAACAGAAAAGAAGGCAGGCAGAAGGAAAGAACCCTATGTGTTGCTTCTTGCCTGTGCATTCTTGGCATAGCTTGTTGCCCTTTTCATTTTTTGACTGTGATTTTTTTTCCCTTCCTTGCTTTAGTACAAAAGCCAAGGGTCCATAAGCTGCCAAGTCCCACTGCTCCAGTCTGGCTAAGCCACAGAAAGCTTGGCCTCCTCTTCTCCCTACTCTCTTTCTCTCATTTTTCATGTTTGACTGCAGCATGCCGCCTTCCCTCTATCATTTATGTGATTCTCTTGAAGTTGCGGGGTCTTTTTGTATGTGTCTCTTTTGTCTCTACTCTAGTTTGTTATTTGTGTTTCTCCCTACTGGTCAGTCTGCTTCTTTGTCTCATTTTCTCATGCCTTTCTTGTTGTAAAACACACACACTCGCTCTCTCTCTCTCACACACACACACCACCCTCTCTATTTCCCTGCCTGACAGTCTGTCACAGCCAGCGGACTGGTTTAGCAGGCGGAGTTCAGCTGGGCTCCACAAACACATGGCACTCAATCTGCCTTCTTCTGTGTGCTGGAATGGTATCTAGCTTTCTGTTTTGCTAAAGCTTTCAATTAAGTGTTCAATTGTACAAAAGTATAAAAATGTCTGACTCACTTTTCACAAAACAAGGAAAAGTGTCATTTTTTGTGAATGTTCTATTTACATTAAGACTTTGATCCAATACCTTGAAACGTTTAAAATGGTGCTTTTGTCAGATGAAACCTTCACGCTGAAAACTGCTGGGTTATTTTCACAACTCAGTTGCTGAGTTATAAAACTGTTGGGTGCTGTTGGTTTGGTTTGACCAAATATTGGGTCAAAATGTTTGACTCAGTGGCTGGATTGAGGATGAGCTGTGTCAGATCTTCATATTCTACCATTTTAAGCCAGAAGTTTCCCCAAATCAAACTTGACTGGACCTCTTTGGGATGTATTAAGCAAAGGTAAGCCGGTAAAAAAATAACTTGAAAAAAGATGCTTAAACAAATTAGCTTTAGTAACAACTTTAGTTTGCACTTAACTGAGTTTGGTTTCCTAAAATAACATTACTTGGTTCAAGTGAGCTGACACTAACAGCAGTTAGCACCAACTTATTTTTGAGTTGATTTTGGTCTAATTTTGGGTTGTTCCTTTTAACTCAACCTATTAGTGGCTTTAATTGGACAAACTAGTCAAAACACAAATTTTCGGTAGTAAACTTGACCCAGTATGCCAGGTCAAACTGACCCAACCTAATGAGTTAGTTATCCAGGATTGGTTAACCCTACGACAGGTTACAAGTTGGGGTGCTTTTAACTCAGCAATTTTCAGATAGTAAAGAGGGGAAGACAAAACTGTAATCTACTAGAAATGTTTGAAGAAAAACAATGATTTATACAATACAACAGAATATCATATGATACGATACGCACAAAGCAATAAAATGCAACACAGTATGATATAACACCAAATTAAAGGAATGACACTGCATACTGCTGTGAAGAGACAACGTAAACGAGTTTTCTGTCGACAATTTGTTTTTTTCAGTGTCTCATCTCAGTTATAGATCCAGAACTTCTTGTACGAAAAACAGAATGGTCCAGCTATCGTAAAGCTCGCCTCGTATTTTCCCGTACCGATATCAAATGTTTCCATTCATTCCACCACTCAGACAGAAATCTAATTAGGGCAGAATATCAACATTAAAACACACATCGGGCCCCCTCCTTCCTCTCTCCCTCTCTTTGTTTCTCTGCTCTTCCCTACAGCTGGTGAGAGTATGGTTTGTGGCTGCCCCTCCCCCAGCATTTGAACAAGCCAATAAGAGACGATGTCAGCAAAATAGCCCCCCTCCCTCCACACACACACACACACCATCCCTCAGTTTCCCTTACCACCCTATCCATTCCCAGTCCCATCCCCCAGAGCCCTTTACACACCCATCCCCCTTTTCCACCCCTAACCCACTTACTCATCCTGCCTCCGCCCTCCCACACACCCACGAGACTTCCCCACCCTCTCTCCACTTTCTCACCCGCGTGCTCACCCTCCCTTTTAGTAACTATACGCCCTACTCTTTCCCATTCCTCTCTCCTCAGCTCACTCACCCTTCATCTTGGACACCCTTTCTTCTACAGACTCTCTCCTTTATTACGCCCACTTATTATTTCCTTATCCCCATCTCTGCTGTTCTACCCCCATCTCCTTTCTCCCTCCCCTCCATCTTCTGTGGCCTTATCTCATGAATATCGGTAGCACACTGGGTGAAAAATTGATCCTCCCTGCCTGTCTGTGGACGCTGCCACAGTGCATTAGCCTGCATGTGGTGTGTGTGTGTGTGTGTGTGTGTGTGTGTGTGTGTGTGTAGGCTTGCTGCTTGTGAGATAGAGGAAGGGAGGAGTGAGAGGAAGGAGGGTGGGAGGGATATTTGCATATCATCAAAGTAGGGAAAGGGAGTGTAATGAGGGGAAAATGTGTGTGTGTGTGTATCTACTGGTTGTGTGTGTGTGTATTAGGAGTAGTGTTGATAGGTTGGGGTTCTCTCTCTCTCTCTCTTTCTCTCTGTGTGTGTGTGTGTGTGTAAAACAAGACCTGTAAAGCTAGATGAACTGGGATGGGGCTGCTTGTGAGTGGTGCGTTTGTTCATACATGTTGGAGAGGGCAGACATAAATCACACACACACACAGTTTCTTCATATGTTTCACATCCTCGCTCGCATGCAAGGAACATCAATACTCAGCATTTGTTATAAATATTTCTCACGTGGCGTATTATTGACCTTTGACACAACAGCCCAGAAATGCTCCCACAAAGCAGATCTCTCCAGAATTTTAACACAGACGAGAAAAAACAGCAACCAAATTGAACACTTTTAATAATAAAATTGCTCAAACCTAAGAGGGGGAAATCCGCAGATCTTACACACTCATTCTGTTATTCCTGTATTTCAGGTCGGAGCTAAATAAAACTCATTTTCTATAAATTTCTCACCATTTTCCGGCCGTTTCCTATTTCCTTTCTACTGAAATAGTTTCTTTCTACTGAAGGTGCTTACATATAACTTTTGCAAACGCATCAAATAGTTGTTTTAAGGTGAACTTTTGGCTCAAGAGGAAACAGCTGCAATGGGGTGGCTCGGCATTTGTAAATAAATAATTTAAAAACCCCTTTTAGCCTGCCTCTCTGCCATCCAGGGCTTTTGATGTGACAGACATTACGGATCGATTACCGAGCTCAAACCCGTTTTGTTAGGGACGACGTTTAAGTTTTGAAGGAAGTAGTGATAAAAATAGGAGTAATGCTGACTTTGTGGAACGCGTGGACGCGTTATTTTGGCTCTGGTTTGAGAGGAATCCGTGCGCGCGTTTGGGAACTACAAGCTCGATCGGGTTTTCTGCCATCGACCCATCGAGTCTCGTGAAATCCGACTTTGAGCGTTGACGGTCTGTCACATTTCACGCTGACACCAGGCGAACACTGGGCTCATACACTCACACAAACTCACACTGGGCGCACAATAATATCGACAGATAGGGCTGCGGCGGAGGAGAGCGCACCGAAGGTACGTCTTTATGGACGAAAGAACTACTCGGGGCAGGGAAAACAGACCCGGTTTCAGTTGTAGATTCGAAGGCGGGGTCATCCCTTTAAACCGTGTTAATTTTAGCCCCGGTTCTTTCTTTGTAATGTTAGATTGATTACTTTTTTTATCTTCCTCTCTCCCTCTGCGCTTCACCGTTTCGCGTCCTCACAGCTGGGGAAACGCAACCGGCACATCGTAACGCCGTGAAATCGCACGAAACAAGTGTTTTGTTTTTGTTCTTATTTAGAAACTCGACGTTTCTTTTTGTTCGTAATAATCAGGCATTTTAAAGGGATTCGAGGCGTGGGTGGTTAGCTACGAGGGTTTTTTTCCTCCTCTGTATTGGTCGCTGGAGGAGGGGTTCGGTAAGGCTTGCCAAGCTAGCGAGCGACATTAAGCAGGGACTGGCTTAACTAGTTTAAATGGTGGTTAAAGTGCGTAAAGTTGTCTTAAACTCAATTCGGGGATAAACACGAATAGGTAAAGCAACTCTGTGTAACAAGACAGCTGGTTTGTCCTGAAAAGCTTAATATATCCTGTATCACAGTGGACTACTAACGTTAGCATCTCCTGCTAGCTTAGCTATGGTCGGTGGATGTGAAGAAAACGATCCCGGCGAGCTCGGAGTTGGTTGTTAATGTTTATTCAAATATATATATGTATGTATATTTATTTATTTCAGCTACTTTTGTTTATTCTTATTAAGTTAAAGCTCAAGGTATGTGTAGTTTTTTGGATAAGTAGTAGTATTTTAACGTTAGTAGTTGAACCAGTTTTACCAGCAAGAAGCACAAACTAATTCAAAACTACTTGTTCGTAAACTCAACAACAGCTGTGTTTTACTTTCTTATACTGTGTTTGGTTTAGTTTGGGAGTATTTCACAGCTTCGTTTAACTTTTGCTGGTGTCGATCTTTTTTTTATTTTATTTTATTTTGTAACAGAGTCTGAAAAAGCTGCTGCTGCTTCTTCTGCGAAAGGAAACGAGAGAAAAGTGCAGACTAAATATAAAAAAAAGGAGAAGAAAAAAAAAAAGCAGAGGAAATCCCCCGAAAGGAAATGCCAATCGCAGCCGCTGGACAACCAACGACTCAGGAGCCCAGAGTTTGCCCCCGGCTGCCCTCCACCCCGGAGCCTGTCCCTAAAGGGGCTGATTTATTCGACGAGGCGGGGGCGGCGGCGGAGTGCTCGGAGGGGGGCAGAGGACTCGGGGGCTACAGTTTCAGCCAGAGCGGGGCGAGGAGCTTTGCGCAACCGCCTGGGTCGACCATCGGCTCTCCGCCGCAGTCCCCGGCCGCGACCTCCTCCTTCTTCCTCCAGTTCCCTCACCCCCACCCCCACCAAATGGCCATGGAGCCCCCCAGGACTCGATCGCGCTCTCGCTCCGGGTACTACCAGCAGTACGGTGTTGGGAATACCAGCGGAGTTACGGTGTCGAACCACCAGCAGCAGCAGCAGCACCACCAGCAGCAGCAGCTCCATCCCCAGCACCACCATCAGCAGCAGCAGCTTCACGGTGCCGGCTGCGCGCCACTCGGAGCACACAGCAATCACACGGAGAACCAGCAGCGACCACCAGGAAGCACCGGCCCCCCCGGCATCCAGAGGTTCCCCTCTGTTCCCGGAGTGCATCACATCCCAGTGGCAGGTAAGCGTCTCCACCTGAATGTTACTGAAGAGGTGCAGCTTTTTGTTTTCACACCACCTCAGGCTTAAAGGCACATGTGTCCTTCAAAATAAAAAATTGTGACCGGATGCCAACTACCATTTACCTACAGAAGCAGCCTGACTGACTGAAAATCAGAATCGGAATAACTTTATTCATCCCAAAGAGAAACTGCTTATATTACAGCCACACATGTAATCACAACAGAATAATTTAAAGTATGATATGCAGAATAAATTAATCAGATAAGAGTGAGATGAGTAAAAGTTAAGCTTACAGACTAGCAGAATTTGTTTACCTACAGCCAGGGTAATGTAATCACATTACTTCCATGTGGTTTTTGGTGGATTCAGCCAGGTGTTTGTTTACACTGAGTGTGGACCCACATTTTAGAATTGCATCTAATACGTCTGAAAAACTACCAGAGTAAACTCTTTCAAACTGCATCATTTCAGGAGAACCTTTATGTGTAAGTTCATGCTTTTCAGCGAGTACCTTTTTAAAGGGATGGAAGTGTGGGTGTTTTTTAGAAACACGGTTTAGTGAGGGAGGGGACTGCCCTGGGGTTGGGACGACAGTGGGTGTGTATGTGTTAAGACACGCGATGTACTTTAATTAGACGGGGTGCTATATGTGTGCTCACCTCTGAGGTGTAGTATGAATTTGTTGCAGAGTTGCACTGTAGTTAAATGAACTACAGCAGTCTGTGGCACAAACTGGGGCAGCCTAAAGCCATCAGATCGGCTAAGAATATGTAGGAAACCACACAGTTTCTTAAGGTGCTGTGGCACGTCTACCTTCAGTCAATTATACAAATATTGATGTAGCTAGGTAACAAGCTGCACAATGTGTTCAGACTGAACTTTGCTGAAACATGGGCTTTTCTTTTTTAAATATTCTCATATGTTTGAGGAGTAAATTTAGATTTTGTGCAATGCAACGGTGAAGTTTCTATCACATGATTTGATTCAGAGAGCTGCGATGCAACTATAAAATGGTTATCAATGCCTTTCAGTTATCTTGAATCTTAAGTGACTATGGTTTAATTTATATAAACACAGATTTCTAAATTGTTTACGTCTTATAAATAGTAAATCACAGGCTGCTGACCAACAGTCAGCATACATTCTAACATAAAGTTGAAAAGCTAACATGGTTAGTATTGTGTTTATCACTGAAAATTTACTAAAGACAGTAATCTTATGATAATTTATCATAGTCAAACATTCTTCAGGGTTCAGCAATAAAGAGATAAAAAAGATGTGAAAACATTCAGCTTTACTACAGCATATTTCAACTACAGGAACCTACAGTAATTCTCGTATTTTTCTTCTAAAACTTAACTTGAAGTTTGCTTCATGCAGCAGAGTTCACTAACATAAATGCCAGAAGGGTGGCAATCACTTCTGTATTACCAGATGTATTTTCCTTTGGGTGTAAGGAGATACTGTGTTTGAGTTAGAGGGCTTCTTTACCCATAGCTACCTGGGTAACCTATGGTTTGGTGGTTTTTTTTTTACTGCAAAGCTGAACTTGTTTGGAGTATGCGTGGACCGGTGCTGGGTGTCGAATACATGTGAGGGCACTCTCTCACAGCAATTGAAGCGCAGTGAACCGTGTAACATGGAAACATCACAGCTAGAGTTTCACCTTCTCTGAGGCCATAGCAGAGATTATTTTGTCTAAAGATAAATAGCACACCTATGAGCTTTAGAGGTTAGGAAAAATGACTTGGTGGTTGTGCCCTCTGGTATTTTGAGGGAGTTTTTATTAGATTTAGGTTTCTGAATTAAGTAGTTGTGACGCTAAAGAGATGCACATCTTTGTCCTTTTAAAGGTGTATTTTAAAGCAAAATTTGAAATGAATTTAAACCATCAACTATAAAAACTAACAAACTGAATAAAAAAATGTATTTGCTTAACAAAACATACTACTTATACTGATTTTGCATATTGTAATCACAAGACTAACAGCCATGGTCAGTCATTACATCCAAGTCTTGTAGCCCAACTACATATTTGTATACTAATCTAATTTTCTCGTAAACAGGACAGGATATGACTTTTGAATTTTTCAAAAATAAAAAAACAAAGAGAGCTTTTAAACAGGAAGTGTCTGCATGAAAGGTGAGCGTGCACATAAACCAAGCAACATTTAACTGAGACTGGAATTACCTGTCTTGCAGAGTTTGAGCAAAAATGGAACACACAAACTTGCATAAACAAACAAAAGGCCTCCAAACCCTTCTTATGTTATCTAAGCAGTATATTGGCCTTATTGGCTGGAAACTGTTTATATTTGTTTGTTTTTCATAGAAGGGTTGGATGGTTAAAATAATTTTGTAAAAAAATGATCTGAAATATAGTATAGTTTGCCACATCACATAGCATCACCAAAGTTGTACACATTGTCTGAGTTCATGAGCTGCCTGTGACCTTTAATTTTTCTGTCAAAATAACTTATTTATGATTTTGAAGGATTCCTTAAATCAACAGATATAATGAATGTTTTTATTTCCATCAAAGCTTAATTAGTTCTGCAGAACAAGGCTATGCAGAGAAATTTCAGACAATGAGTTTGTATCTGGTCAAATTTAAACCAGATCTAAAACGCACACCACAGAAAAGATCATAAATTTAAGAAAATACAGATGGATGTTTAATGTTGCTACAAGCTTGTATTTGTAAAAACTCAAAGGGTCTAACAGCAGAAAAAAGCTCTTTTCACTGCATTCCTAAAAAGCCAAGATGTTCTGAAGGTTTCACAAGTTCAAACAAAAAAAGGTTTCAGCATTTGCTCCTGACTACTTGAGGATATTTCTTCTGCCCATTCCTCTAAAATCTGCTTAAAATGAGTGGGTGAGACAGTGTGTGAATTTAGCAAATTCTCTAAAACATTTACCACAAGTGAATGAGTTCATGTTGGTCAGATTCAGTCCTTTGTTCTTTTTATATTTGGATAACTTCTGTATTTTTTTACATTATCCTTGCTATTGCAGATACCTTCAGGTCCATATGGTATTAGGGATGTCCTAATCAGGATTTGTTGTCTTTGATCGTAGCTATTTAGATTTGATCATCTGACATTTTTCTTTAGTAAGTCTATATCACATGTATCATTTGAAAAAGGTTTTCTGTGCTTAAAAAAAGAAGCAAATTCTCCACCTTAGTGATAGACTTGTCATTTAGAGGAATACATTTATTCATCCTGTATTTATTTTTTCTTGTTGCTGTACTGTTATAAGTTATCTCTTCTCTTGGAAATGTCCCTCCAGTGAATATATAAGACGGCACTGAAGTCTGGTTTCAAATCATAGCTTCTGTTCAGGCTGTTACTGGGGAAAGAAAGGAGATATTTCTGCTATGAACTGGAAAACAACTCAAGTATTTTACTCCAGCATTTTATTTTGCCAAGTGAGCTTGTGTTCAACCAAGTGTTTCAATTTTGTGCTTGATCAAATTAGTAATGTTAAATGAACTTGCATTATTTTTGCATGTTAAAGCTTTTAAATTGTAGTCATCACAAGTTTGCGTGGTCTTACTACACAGATGTAGGACAGCTTACTTATGGGAAGGTCTGTTTAAAAAAAACGATCACTCATACTGCAGTCATTTATCTCAGTCCCTTACCTTCAAATAATTGCTTTTATTGAGACATAAATACAATATTTTACACCAGATTGGGTCTATACTTCCTTATTATCAAGCCAAACAAAGATCTCTATATTCTATTCCTTATAATCAGCATGTTGTAAAAAAAAACAATGATTTTTTTACATTGTACTTTGTGCATCATGTACTACATTCTGGAAGCTGTAGACAGATTCTTCCTTGCAGCTCTTTCCTAATAATTCTAGCTATGAGAGCACGTCCACAACAAAAACATTACACTGCGATTTATATGCATGTGCATGAAAGGCAAGTGCAGAAAAGTTCTGGACCAAATTGTATTCAGACTTTACTAAAGATACACAGTGCTCATGTTCAAAAAAGGCTCAAGTAGCAACATTAATAAGTTTATTTCATTTATTTAGCAATAATAACTCAAATGTAATTCTGTTGGTCTATAAATTATTACAGTCATCGTTAACTTATATTGTTCACTTAACCATCGGAAAGTTTGGAAATACAGTGATTAAGACCTGAATATTCTTTCACCAGAGTAAAGCAGCTGGCTATCTGGAACCTTCCCAGCACAACACCTTTTATTAGACCCTTTTTCCATTCCCAGAATGGACCTTGCTTGTTGGCTGAGAGTGAAAGAGAAGAAGAGATACTTAATCCATTCTTCTCATGCTAGTCACCTGCATTGGACATGAAAGATAATGCTGTCCTGTAACTCTTCAGTCCATGCCTCTCTCTTCTCTCTCTTTGTACTATGTTGTATTTCTTTTGGTTCCATTTTCTCCTCTGGACCTCATTTGCTCATTCTTGTTTTTTTTTTTTCTCCTTTTTTTGTCTGTAGTGCTCTCCTCTCTTTTGACAGTGTATCTCATTTACTGTTCACATGGCTGTGCCCACCTGGTTTGGGAATCATAATGTCTATTGAGGTAAAAGACTTCACAAAATGTTCAAAAACCGCTGCCAAATTGGTCCAAGAGGATAAAAACATCCTCTGTAGCAGTTGATATCCTATCCTGAATCTGTCTTACCTCTGTCACTGCCTGTCCTCTTTTAGTCACATTCACTTCTCCCTCCCCTCTGGATCAGTCAACCCTTTCTGTACCCCTCCGATCCATTTTCTTTGGCCTCCTCCCTCACATTTGTCTAATGGAGGGATCGTTTTAATGGATTGCCCAAAGCAGCAGAGAGGGAGACACTCCAGCCACTCTACATCTACCCCTCCACTCCTGTCCTCTCCATCCCTCTGTCTGTAACAGAAGTGGAAACATGCACTTTTTTTTTTTACTTTCCTTTGTCTCGCCATGCAGGCAACCCCCTCCAGTTTGAAGAGCAACTCTTTCACTTGGATTGACCAAGTAGCAGGGGTTCTCTGCTACCCTTTCAGTCCAAATAAACAACAAATAAGTTACTTTGGTCAGCAAGAGTAGATTCATAGAGTAGTGGAGGGTGACCTTAAATTTGGCTCAAAATCTAAGGGAAGGCTTTGATGTGGTTCGAAGAAAGCACTTCTAGGAGGGAGTGAGGGAGAGAATACCAAAGGTCAGTTAAAGCCTTAAGAAATGTCAGTATAAAGAGAAGAGAAAAGAAAGCAGACTAAGTTAACAAAAAAATGCATTAGAAAAAAAGTGGGTGTAAAAAGAAGTCATCTGTGGTTTGGCAGATGTAGGAGTGCAGTGAGAAAGTGTGGCACGTTTTTTTTAGGAAGGTCAGGTGCAGAGAGGGGGTGAGGATGGAAAGGGAGAGATAATTAGACTGAGGCCTGAGAGTATTAGCAAAGGGAGGATGTGAGCAAATCTCATGGACTCGAGCTGACAGGAGGGGCATATCATGGGCATGACTGTAAGCAAAACACAAAGAGGAAGCAACCCTTCGAGGTCCTTTGAGTGTGCGGCCTACAGTGCAGGGCATGAATGAGTGTTGAGTGAGTGAAGGAGAAGGACGGGAGGGAGGGACTGTTTGCACGTTGGCCGGCTGTCTCTGTTGATTTAACTGGGTATGTCCAGTTGTTCAGGAGATGTGGCGAATCAGCATGCCTTCAGGCATTTTTTACATTATTTTCTTCATTTTTACAAAGCTTTTCTGAAGACTAGTCAGGAAACTTCATATATCTATATTTTTAGTTTTCAGTGTCTGTAACATAATCTCCATCTGCTTTCAAAATAATTTTTTGTCTCAAGTTTACCATCTTCAGCTTTGATTTTTGTCTCCTCAATATGGTTTGTGTCGGTCTTTATCATATTTTCTCTTGTTCCTCTGTTTTTTACAATTTTTTTTTTTACAAATTTATTTTTACTTTTTGGACAAATTGCCAGCTGCAATGTTTGATAGGTGTCACTTTTCAAGTCCCTTTTGCAGTATATTCTACCTGCCTGTGGTCGACGTGCACATGGTTAATTGAACTTACGGCTAAATATGGCACACTCCTTCACTCATTGAAGATTCAGAGACTTGTTTGAGTAGAAATATGAAATATGGCCAAGCATAGACTATATGAGCATATTGTGCACATGACACAGAATGCTGCAGCTGGTGCACGGATGGCAGAAATGTTTTCAGTTGCGTGTTTAAACAAGTGATGAAGATTGCTTTTAAATTTCTTTCTGGCCAGGTCTCAAGCCCACAGTGATGAGAGTATTTGAATTGCAGTTCAAAGCTTTTGTGGAATTTGATTATTTTGTTTCTCAGTCTGTTATCTTGTTCATAATGACCGGGGTCAATAACTTTTTTCAGCTGTCGTAAGACAGAAGGCAAGGTGCACCAGGGCAAGTTTCCAGTCCATACAAGTCTTTTTTTTTTTTTTTTTTAATTGAATGTTCACTGATATGCTTAAAAAGTCTCATTTATCTGAGAGTTATTCGGAAGAGATTTACACATCCCAGGTTTATAAATCATTCCCGTGTATCCTATTGTACATGGATCTTATTTTAACCTAAGAACACTGTGTGTCTTTGGTTTACCTGGTATGGCATCAGAGCGAACTTGTTTTCATATCCTGCTTCTGTTGTACAAGATGTACGACACACACTGTCGTCACTCTGGCTTTTGTTGCTGTGTGGAAACATTTTTATGAAAGTGGCAAGTCAAGAACAACACCCACAAGAAACGGGTATGCCACATGAAATAAATGCTCCAAGCGGTTTGGTATAAATTAAAACAATATTAAGAAGATACAGATTTCCAGTAAGTGTTTTAATTTTATGACAAATTGAATTCTATTTTTTGGCAGAGCTTTTCAGCTAGTGAGCTGAACAAAAACAGCAATAGCGGTGTTTCTATTGTATTTCCAATATCCATTTGGAGTGAAATGTACATTTTATTATTCAAAGCATGTAACCATAATCCTATAACGTGTCGTGAAGTAACTGCAGTCATCGAGCCAAAGTTGAAGTAATTATTGAATTTTAACTCAGAAATGTTACATTTTCAATATGTGTAGTGACACTGAGCTTATTGTATAAACTGTGCATTGGTTGCCCTAACGACAGCGATTTAATATATTTCTAACAACCTATTTCAAATTACCACTTAACAGTGTAGCTTAAATGAGTTGAGAGCTCATTTTGTGGCGATGGAATCTAGATTTATGACGACAGAAGAAAATTACAACTGTCATCTGTCTGTCTCTTTCTGCTCATTATCTCCCCAATTCCCTTCCAAAACTCTGTCTCTCAGCTGTTTTTTGTGTAAAAACTGTGAAAACAGAGCGAGGAGCGAGAAAGCTCACGCGGTGTGAGGGAGTGCTTATATCTGTGTGTATCTTTCTGAACTTGACTGTTGAATCGTACGGACGCTCTTCTCGCTGACCTGCTGCCTGGGTGGGCTGGGAGCGGGATCCAGACCGTCAGACTGTGTGGCATTACTTTAAAAACACTCGTCCTGTCAGCTCTGACAAGACGTTGAGACGAGTCAAAGGGTGCTCAGGTAGATGGACATCACTTCAGGAGTTCAGGTGAACAAATTCATTGAAAAGTCAGCTGGTGGGAATGCTGTCATAAAGTTACAGTCCATCCACTGTGATGTTATTATTAGGAGTGAAACTGGGCTTGGATTGCACTGAATTCTGGTAGTTATTATCACTGAGCTACCAGTTTGTGTTTACCTGCTGGAAGCTTGACATGAAATTCTTCAAATTATATTACAGGTTTCTCTTTTTTACTTTTGAACAGTGACATTTTACTTTAAAAAGTAGTTATCACAAAATTATCACTTTACTTGGAGGTTAGAAGTGGTCACAGAGTAATGTTTCCATTTGGCTAAAGAATAAAAAAAATTACTTTTTTAACTTGTAAATTAAGGCTTTTTTCATCAAAAACTTTACGAGATTTCTGCACAGCATAATCTGCTTTTGCAGAGGTATGATCTTAAGGGCATTTTGGGTAGCATATAAGGTGATAAAATAATTTGGATCTTCATTTTTCTCTTTGATGTTAGCATTGTTTTAAACAGTAAGTTTACTTTAAATATGTTGTATACATTTTTACCCTTAAGAAGTGAAGATGTAGGACTAACTTAAACTCTGCAGCTTAAAGGTAAAAGAAAAATATGAATAAAATGAGGATGTAAGAGGACAGCTAAATACGTGCACGCACTTTGCAATCACGAACACGTGGAGCAGATAATAGCTGGGCAAGCCCTATTTTCCCACCTATTTTAGGTCTTGATGTCAGCTTGTTAGTTGACAGCTTTGCACTGGGGTGTGAAGTGTGTTGAGGTGGGGGTGAGGTTAGAAGAGCGTGTGCATATGTGTGGGTTTGTATGTTCAGTTGTATGTTGTAGCAGTCAATGTGTTGCTGTCCATCCAGCTTCTGACTTATCCAGTGAGCTTGTTTCTCATCTCAACCATCCAGCCTGGCTTTCTATTCACCCACTCACACCTGTGTTTTTTTCTAAGAGCGAGGGGAAAGGTAGTTTAACACAGATTGCAGAGATGGGGCGATAGGACAAGGACAGGAAATGTGGATGTTGTGTGATAAAGCAGCAGGAATATATGGGAGAGAGGCAGGCCAGCAGATAGGAAAATAGATCGGTGGCAGGCAGGGATGTGATGAAGTGATGGAGAGTGTGAGGAGGAGGAGGAGGATGTGGAAGGAGGGTGTCTTAGCAAGTCCAAGGGGGAGGGATGAGAAAGGGAGGGAGAGGTGAAGGAAATGGATAGAAATAGCTGATGCACTCTGAGGCTTACAGAAAATCAATAGCAGTCAAGAGCAGAAGCCACAACCCCCACCCTGCTCTCTCTGGCTGTTCTCTCACCCTCCACTGCTCTCTTCCTTCAGTCCTTTTCCTTATGTTTTTTCCTTCACTTCATGTCTTTTCCTGTCACACTTTCCTCCTCGGTGCTCTCACACTTTCATGTATATTTCCATCCATGTTTTTCTTTTTTTTTTTACCCCCTCTTTGCCCTCTTCCTGTCATCCGCCCTTATTTTTTTTCCCACCGCCTCTTTTCATACTTTGTCGCTTTTGTTGGTTTTACAAAACAAAAGTGGGCATTTTTGAAGAAATATACATTTTTAGATGTTTCTGAGCTCAAATGTTGTGCTTTAGTGTTTAAAGTTGAGCCAGGTGTTCCAGCGTGCTTATTTTTGTACTTTTCTAAAGATACTACTGTCAGTTGTAGTACAAAAAATACACTATATGACATTATTTGTGGCAGATACTTTATTAAATTATTAAATACTGTCATTTCCCTTTTATTGTTTTTGTTCCACCAGCATTTATTTACTTTGTCAAAATAAAATCAGAGAATCAACAGATTTTTTTTCTTTGACTGATAATTCTGTTCAGACAACCACAGCACTCTGTTAGAACTTTATTTCAGCTTTAAGTTTAGATTATTATTTGTTCCTATCATTTATTCTCTCTATCTGTCCTTTTTCTCTTTTTTAAAACCGGCTTTGCAACACTAATATTACCAGTATGTCCTCTTCATAATATTTGTTTTTGGATTGTTTTCAGTTTTATTCTGCTTCTTGTTGTCAAACCCTTTTAGGTTTACTGTTTTTTTAAGGGCCAGTTCTCCCTTTATGACTGTTTATTCCTTAACTACACTAAGACTATGCAAACGTCAATATTTATACATTTTAACACTGATCTTGTCTAAGCAGGGTAAATATGATTCTTTAAAACCCAGTGTTTATTTTGTGGGATGTTATGAATTTGCTGCTGCTGTTGTTTAAATTTCATTTATTGGAAAAAGAAAAATTACAACATCGGTATAACCTAGAATTTTTAAAAACTGGAATGATAGCCCATTTCCCCCACATATTATAATTCATACTGCAGTCTCATTATTCACTTCTGCTTGAGGCCCAAACTGCAGAAGTGAAATGTGTGGGGTCTGTTAGTCCAACAGTGAGCATGATGTCATTGAAGCATGCTGCTCTGTAGCTTCTGTGTTGTCCTCTATGGAGTGAGTCTAACTGAATGACTCGGCTCTGACTCAATTTACAAGATTCTGACATTGTGTGAGTGAGACCATATTCAAGGAGGAAGCCGTTTTTTTGCCTATTGTGATCAGTGAATGAGTGGCGCACAGAGGAGAGCTGTGCAGCCGGTGAGTCGCATGAATGCTTCTCCACTACTCTGTCCCAAACCATGTCAGTGGAAATAGCCTTTTAGTTGGTTTAACATTTACTTACCTCAGCCTTTTCAGTTTGTTTATATTACTTACTCTGGGGATTAGACTGTGAGAGGAAAGGCCTTTTTAAGGACCGAGGAATTCAGTTGTGAATAACCGTCTTTGCGTCTGCCTCTTCTCTTTTCTTCTACTTCCTTACTTTGTTGTCAGTCATAGCTTTTCTTCAAAGAAACAAACAGCCGATAGGTAAAACTGCTCCAGTAAAAGGCTGCCTTGCATCTATTCCTTTCTAGGTTACCTTTCGTCATCTCTATTGTAAAGGTTGTCTTGTTTGGAGTACCCTTGGGAGTGCTTACCCTTGGAGTTTATGCCGGTGCCACCATCTGTGATGAGGACGTCCCCAACCAAAAACTTGCCTGCAACAAAAGACAAAAAGGGGGGAAAGACAATAAAAAAGATGAAAGGATTGCTGAAAAACAAAAGAGTAAAAGTCTTAGCTGTGATGCAAGCGGCAGTATCATCGGAAAGCTCCTCTAATCCAGGATTACTGTATTTGTTTTGTTTGTGTGTGCATTGACATCTACTGAGGAAGACAATGCCATATGTGTTTCATGTTGTATACACGGTCAGCAGCCTTCCTCACAAACATGTTGTCATTGGTTTTTGCTGTTGTGTACTAAATCTAGGTTGCATTAGAAAAATGACAACAATAGGATTAAATGAACTATATAGAGGTAAACAGGGTCTCTATACAATGGCTGGGTAAATGGTTCTCAATTTTTACAAAGGTTTTTGTATATTTCATTGTAAAGTAATACAGTGTACCATTATAATGAACACTGGCCTTTTCTCAGTTATGTTTACATCTCTGCAGAGAGAATCTGTGATATTTTATTCATAAAAAGGAGAAAAATGTAAAACAAAAAATGCCTTCAGTGTATTTCTAATCGAAAGTTTAATGTTTTTGTTGTTTTTGTTTGCAGGAGCCTCTGGTGGAGCGTATCACTGCCACCCTGACCATGCTTATGGAGAGGAGACTGATAAGGTTGGTCACATTTTCTAAAACTATTTTTATTGAAATGTACTGTATCCACCAGCTTCTATGTTGCCTACTTTCATGTATCACATTAGAAAAGGTTCATTTAAATTGCGAACTAAGCAATAAGTTTTTACTTTCACTTGGAGTAAATTTAGCCTGTTTTTAAAACTGGGCTCTTTCAAGACCTTTTACACAGTGTTAGTTAGATTAATCTATCAAACGATCAACAATAGCAACCAAAGATTTAAAGAAAGAGTCCAAAAACATTGTGAAATTTGTGGTTAGACACTAGTCTGCCTGTTCCACTGTTTATTACAGTTTTATGTAAAGTAACCTAATAAACAAGGATCTTCAACACAGAGCTGCCAGTTTAATCATTGTAGACCTATTTAACTTACAAATTTTATCCTTTATTTTCAGAGTATCGGCAACAAAATTACTGTAATGGTGTAAATATAAAAGCTGTATCATATGTGCACATTGATTACTTGTTTAATGTATTATAATTAGAAAAAACAAACAAAAAGACTGCACAAGTGTGACTTGGTAAATGATTTTATGATCAGATGTGGAGGTTTGTGTAAAAGTAAGCAGATTAAATGAAAAACAGTCAAGCAGAAGAGGGGAGGCAGGATGCCGAGGTGTTATGGAAAGCTTGAAGGGAGATGGAGAAGTAAGGGAGGCGAGGCCAAAAATGGGGAGGGGGTATTGCTAATGATTTCAACCTCCAGCTGTGGAACTTGGTTGGAGTGAGTGAAGCAAAAGGAGGGGAAGGAAGGGAGGAACAGTGGCAGAGGAGCCAAAATGAGCTTTGAAATCATGTTGATGGAAAGAAACTAAAAGCGAGAGGGAGAAGCACTTGTGTGTTGGTGGAAGCGTTTCTGTAAATATTAATAAATCTCAAACATCAAATGACCATATTTGCTCAGTGTTCACACTCGAGAAAAAAATTCTAGTACTTGAAAAGGGAAATATGGCTTCAGTCGTATTTCCAAGGTGTAGACTTGCATGCGTTCTGTAGAGCTTTCTTTATTTGGGTTCTAAGCAATGACAGCAAAACCACAACAGCTGTTGGCAGGAGTTTGTGTGTGTGAGAGTAAATGAGTGCATGCACCAAATGTGGAGGTTGTGAAATAGAATGTGGAAGGGTGTGTCAGAGTATCTGTCCAGTCTGGTTTGTGCACGCACTGGATGCAAGGACAGTGAAAGGGAATGAATGGATATGTATGCAAAACTGTGGGGAACATTCACAGAACAGTTGTTTGGGATTTTGTGTTTACGCCCATCTTTGTTTTTTTCCCATATTTTTAGCCTTGTTAAAATGTTTTTGGACAAGTCTTGTATAGCATGGACTGATTACCGGTTTCAAGGTATCCCTCAATGTCAGAACTACTAAATCTTTCCATCATATCATTCCTACAGATTAAATGCCTTTTATTAAGCAGCCAGAGACCAAGTTTGTTTGGTCACATGGAGGATGAGCACCACTCCCTCCCTCTTACCTGTTTCTCCGAGCCATTCAGTTGTGTACAGTAGCCGAGGCGGGGAATTTCCCTAAATTTTATGTTCCTTAAAGAAAAAAGTTAGTTGGTTGTACATTTTATCCCACAGATTATCCAGTCAGTCATGGCTAGTCTACCAGAGGAGCAACACCCGTCTCTCTTTTCAAGCTGATGTGAAACAAATGTTCGCAACAAACTACAAGAGTTAGCATGTTAGCAGGTGAAATGTAATCCCTACTACAGGCTGCTAAGAAGGCAAATAACCCAACTAATTAACTACTAACATCAGCTTGTAGGTTTAACATTACTTTACAAAAAAACAGAAGAGCAGAAAATAAGTAATATCGTTCACAATAGGCACAGTTACTTAGAAATTATGAATAAATAATAAATAAATGTACGTGCAAATAAAACAGCCCGTTGGCTCTGGTGTTTTGGCTAACACTGTTTAAACTAAATATAAATTGTAAATTTATCTCAATACTTGGGATTAAATAAAATGTCAGGCTTTATTTTAAATATCATCATAAATTGCAATGTTATGAATATAACTGGTGAAAACAAATTGGTTAAAATCTGTTCTGAGTGCAGAAAAAAGTTGAGACTTAAACGGTGACAGTAAACGTCTTTTAATTGTTCACTGCTTTATTTATATCTGTACATTAAGATTAATATAACTGTAAATAAATATTTTTTATTTATTATTATAGCATACATATCAAATAATATTATTAAGCAATACATTAGTATTTAGGCACCAAGAGTAATAATAATTTCACTTTGTTTCTAAATGAAAACAAAGAAATTCTGTTTTAATATTTTTATTTTAATGCTGTAAAACGGTGGTATTTTTCCTCATGGTTTTACCATCACAGTCTCTTCCAGGCCCATGCCTAGTCCCGTTTGTCTTTGTATTCTGCGTAACACTCCGTGGAACATAAAGCCCAAATTATAGCATATTGCTTGAGGATTCACACACTTCTTTGTCTGACGATGCCCCCCTCCCACTAACATGGATCGACAGGCCCATCAAACTTTCATACTAATGGACACCAGTCTGCTTGTGTGAAGACCAACTGTATGTGTTTGTCCTTCTTCTCGACCGCTCTTGTCCCTTCAGATTTCAAGCCAGGGTCTCGGACAGGTCAGACGGACAGCAAAAAGGGAGAGGGAGCAAGACGAAGGGGGGCCGGGACGGGTTCAGCTTATCTGATGGAAGGAGAAAGGGGGATGGGAAGAGATTGTTGAGGAGGGTGGGGAGAGCGTGTGGTGGTGGTGGAAGAGTCTGGCTTAGATATGAAAATGGGCACAGTATATGTCCCAAGGGTTTTGGGGTTGGTGCGGGGCTGGTGAAGAGGTTGTGGGGTGTTGTGTCGAATCAGAAGAGTCTTTTGTCAAGAAGAACAGAGAGGGATGCTGTCCCACGCTGTAATGGAGAAACAGTAGATGTTGTGTCTCCTACATAGATTCTAATAATTCATCTGGTATCGACTGAGATTTAACTTTTCTTTCAGAAAGCAGAAGGAAAAAAGGTTGGAATTGTTACTTTGGTACATAACAGAACTTTGCTGCTTGTGTTATTTTAACAGCCTTGGAGAGCAAACATGCTAAACTGAATTTATTCCTAATTTATATTTAAATCAGAGAAAGGGTATTTTAATTTATTTTATTGTTAAAAAATGTAAAGAACATTGTAGGAAAGAAATAACTTATTTCCATTAAAAAGCAGCTTTTTGTTGTTGTTGTTTTTGTTTTTCTCACATTTTGGACCTATTTGGTCATAAATTCCTTTACATCTTTCATCTCCTGCTTTACATTTTTTCTTTTATATGTTCATTCTATTTTTCCCCCAGCTCCTTCCTGTCAGATACAGTTCACACCCAACTAAGAGAAACTGTTGTTATAATCCGATAAAGTGCTCAAGCTCCTGTCATATTCAGTGATGTGATGGAGTTTAGTCCTGTAGTATGAATACAAGGAGCACGTTTTCTCTGCAGATCTTTAGAAGATATTCTTCTTCATGGGCTGTGGAAACAGTGGCAGCTGCTCATGTGTGAATTTGCGCATGTCTGCAGGCATCTCTATAAAAGCGTGTGTTTCTGCAGTCTGCTCTCCAGCTGTTTCCTGTTAGCTATCACACCGCTCTCAAGGCTGCCAAGCTGTATATGTGTGTGTTTGAATTTGGGCTTTAAAAAAGTCACAGACGCTGAGTCATTTTTTATCACACTTTAAAGTGACTGTCCCATAAAGAAAGCTGGTGAAAGCAGGGGCCAATTAGGCAAAAGAGGGGAAAGTTAAGATGAAGAAATAAGGAAATGCGTATGTGTGTGGCGTCTGTGTTCTCTTCTGAGCACAGCGAAGCTCCCCGTAATGTGGAATGACTAATAACTGACACATGGGCATGTCTGTGTGTGTTCTTGCCTCACCAAGTGCCAAGCATGAGAGTCACAGCTTGACTGTAAGTGAAGTGACTCACAGATGAGTCGAAATGACTGAAACGTTATACGATAACTCATCGATCATCAAACTGCATGACTAGTTAGGTAGCTATGTCACCGTTTTTGTGTGTATTGCTGACTCTTTAATTTTTTTTTTGAAGTTTACGTGAAAGTACTTGTCAAGACATCCACTTGAGGGTGTGTACTTGAAATTTGCACATGTGCTTGTGCGTGCTTGTCTTCTGTTTGTATTTCCTCACTCCAAGAGGAAGTGACTTTGAACCCTCAGGGCCTCTGAGTGCTGGTAGTGAAATAAGCTCCCTCTCTCAGGCATACACTCATATAAAGACAGGCAAACACACGCGATCATACAGGTAAAGCCAGAGAAATATGGTTTATGTGGAACAGTATTGACTGTAGACTGGACTAATTGTAAAGTATGGGGAATTTGATTTATTGGATATGAGTGCTATGGGTCAGTAAACACAATCCCTCTCCTCTCTCCCTCTTCTACTTTCTCCTGTCCTTTTCTGTTTTCCCCTCCCTCTGCAGAGTGAGGAAAGCCCCAGTCCAAAGCGCCAGAGGCTGTCCAGTCAGTCCGTCTTAGAACAGCTGACCTCATCTGCACCCCCACCATCCACCCCATCTCCTCCCATCCGCCCCTGGGAGTCAGGGCCCCCAAGTCGACGGCAGCCTCACCCTCACACACACTACCACCAGGAGAGGTGTCTCACTCCTGCACGGCTCAGACGCAGGTAAATGGCTTCTGTATCACCCGCCACCGCCGTTTATACAGATATTGAGCTTAAATTTGTTGTGTTAATATCTAAGTGTCATCCATAACACACATTCTGAACGCTCACTGATCATGCAAGATCTGTTTTTAAAACTTTGCCATTAACTATTGGAGTGAAATGTGTTTGTTAGCAAAATATCTCATGAACAAATGGACAGATTTTAGTGAAACTCAGAAAATAATCATTAGCTGCACGTCTAACACTTTTAACAGTTGGAGTCAGTGCAATTCAAGATGGCAGCCACAGCTAATCAACCTTTGCCGACACAATAAAAGGTTAAAACTTAGTCAGATGTTCTAGACACTGAGCTACAATTTAGTGGGATAGAAGCAGAGAGTCATTCTCTGAATGCTAACACATCTCACAAAATCTCACAATATCACAGGACATCACAATAAAGTCATTTACAAGGTTTTACCAATCATCACAAGATAATTTTAGTTTAAAACTCTGACATAAAAGGAGGCGGGCAAATGCATCCCATCAAAGAATGCTCGGCCTTTAATTTGGATGAGTTTTCTTAGAGTTCTGGATCTGAAAGTGTCTGTTCCCTCTTACAGCCCGCCAGCGAGGCGTCAGCGTGGCCGTCTCTCCAGACCCCCTCGTCACCTGCCTCCACATCACCATGCTTCTGCTCAAGGCCCTATAGCTCGCTTGTCACCGTCCGAACTTCAGGATGAGAACTACCACCACAGCTCTCATCTCTCCACACATCAGACATACCCATCACACACTCCAAGCAATTATGGTCAGCCCCCTGTCGTCGGCGGTGGGAGTTCAGAAGAGCCCCGAGCCTTTCACCCCCCAGCTTTGTCACCTCAACTACTGCACCCAGCTGCTCACCACCATCCACATCATCATCATCCTCACCAGCAACAGCATCATGCAACGCAGCAGCAGCAAGGAGCCATGGTTATGGATTTACACGAACGGGTTAGTTTGAACAGATTTAGCCTGAAGATGCTGCATGTGTGTGAGGCCTTTTATTAACGGTGGGGTTTGTTCTCTTCAGCTGCAGCAGAGCAGTGTCCCAGTCTCCTACACGGTGACCCCAGTCCCTCCACATGGCCTCCCAGCGCCTTTGTGTAGCAGTCAGCATCTTCCCCCTTCCTGCTCCTCACAGCCACAAGTCCCTGCCTGTAGCGTGGTCTTCAGCACTGGACAACACTATCATCCGGTGAGACACATGCAACATTCAGCAGTTTCTGGGAGCATGTTTGCTTGTTTCCACTCTGTGCAATTTTTCTCATGGCTCAGCTAAAGAATGGGTTGTGCAGGAAGTGGGTTAAAGTATGCACCAACATTCTTCCGTTTGAACAAGTTTGTTTACTAAATCACTGCTGCCACCTTGTGGTTGCACAGGAAGTTACTGCAAACCAGCTTTTTTTGTGCTTATTTTCCTTTCTTGTTTCTCCTTTTTCAGATGTTACAGGCATGTTCCATGCATCATTTGCCGGTTCCCTATGCCTTTCCATCCCTACTGTCCAGTGACCCTCAGTTCCTGATATCGCCTTCTCCTCATCTCTCTCACGCCCCGCCTCACCTCCCGACACATGCGCAGTTCCTGCCTTTCCAGACGCAACAGCCACGATCGGTATGTGAACAGTGCTTTTGAAATTTACGTTATACGTTTTAACTTGCATCATTTAGAGCTTATAATAAAAGCAAAAGCAAAGTGAGCCTCCAGTGGTAATACATATTAGAAAGGCTGTTCTTTACATTCAAAAGGAAAGTGTAGGTATAATCAAACACAAAATTTAGGGCAACATGTAGAGCTGCTGAAATTAGGACATTTAATTTGTTATGTCATGCTGCTTTTTTAATTTAATGCCTGTTATCCTTTTGTCTGTTTGATCTCAGCCCTTACAGAGGATCGAAAATGAGGTTGATATTGTGGGAGAGCAGCTTCCTGTTGGAGGAAGCTTCAGCTATGCCCATCATCACCATCACCACCATCATCACCAGCCTCCCTCCACACTGCCGCCTTCTACTCCTCTCCAGTTCCTTTCGCACCATGACCCCCTGTCACAAGAGCTCTTTACAGTGGTGGGTGCATCGAATAAATTAGATATTTGTTTTGGTCGTGACGATTTGAATGATATGATCAGATTTTAATTATTTTCTCTTTGATGTCTTTTTGCCTCACAGCCATATCCTCACTTTATGCCTCGTCGCTTCACGAGCAGACGTTACCGCTCGCAACAGGCCGTGCCCCCCTCTCCCTATCACCCCAGCTTCCTGCCTTACTTTTTGTAAGTGTTTCGGAATAAATCTAACAATAAATGCCCCAGTGGGGTAATGAAGGCAGCGTATTAACAGTTTGGTTTCTTGTTTTCACAGGTCTATGCTTCCTGTGCCCCCAAACGTAGCTCCTGCTATCAGTCTAGAACTGGATGTGGATGATGGAGAGGTGGAAAACTATGAGGTAGAGCAAATAATGCAGGCTGAGGCTACATAATGCAGGCTCTTTCAATGTGAGAATTACAAAACCTTTTTGTGTAAAACCTTCAGGCACTGTTGAACCTCGCCGAGCGTCTGGGAGAGGCCAAGCCCCGCGGTCTAACCAAGGCTGATATCGAACAGCTTCCATCATACAGGTTCAACCCCAACAACCATCAGTCTGAGCAAACTCTGTGAGTAACTCTGTGTTCATTATAAGCTGCAGGGTTTTTTTTTAAGATGAATTGGAATTCCAATTTAAAGACCATCAACCTTTTGTGTTGCAGATGTGTGGTGTGCATGTGTGACTTTGAGTCTCGCCAGCTGCTCAGGGTATTGCCCTGTAATCACGAGTTCCATGCCAAGTGTGTAGACAAGTGGCTGAAGGTGAGTGAGGACGGACAACAAAAAACCAGCAAATTCCTCCGTAATCACAGGCATTCTCAGGTTGCCTTGATTGTCTTTTCTTGTATTTGTCTGCAGTAAAGTTTCATTTAGTCTGATCTTCCTGTTTTGTTCCAGGCTAACCGGACCTGCCCTATCTGTCGAGCCGACGCCTCGGAGGTCCAGCGGGACTCTGAGTGACCTCAGATTCACACAATCCCTCACTCCATTTTGGATGCACCAATCAATCAGTGAACTCACAGAATCTGTAATAAAACTGGGACCACTCCTAAATAATTTTTGACTCTTCATCCCACTGACACCGAACTGTAACTCTCACCCAGAAAAAGCATTTAGGCGTGTCACTCCTGCTCGGTGTGTCACTGGACTTTTTAGGCCTTATGTATTTTTTTACTCCTCTGATGCCACCTACTGATGGTTACTATGAATGGCCTTTGAAACACTTCATACAGTTGGACATCTCTCTTTTTAATATTATCGTGAACCTTTTTAAAATTTAAAATACTAAAAAAAAAAAAACCTTAACAAAGATTGGCATTCCAAAGATCATGATGGTTACTTTATAATTATTCTAATCAAGGTTTCAAATGTTGTGAAGACTTTTTTTTCCTATTTGACTGATAATTAATTTGTAATTTCTTATTATTTTTGAACTCCACAGAGTCAAAGCGGTCTGTATTGGGTGAAACAAAGATACTGTTCACTGTGTGGATTGGAAAATTTAAGTAGAATTTATTCTCTTTGTGTGAAAGAGCGTGTTTCAGTGAGTTTGCAGAACACTTGGGTTTGGCTGTTGCCTCGTAGAAGAGTGTGTTAAACACACTTCCTTAACTTGTTTCTCCTCCTACAGATTGGTTTGGATTCACAGAAGCTCAGAGGGACTTGAGACATTTTTAGCCCTGTTTTAAATCAAAGATAAGAGCCGAGAACACTTTGAGAATTTAACAAAGTTTGTCTTTATTTTTCTTTAAAGAGAAAAACAACTTCCAACTTCAGAAATAGTTTAATCATTAAGTTTAAATGTTGGCGACATGGATTCATCATTACCCCGTGAACAACTTAAAATCATGCATTTTTGTTAGACTAAGTTATTAAAAGTGTGTCTTTTTTGGTTGTTTTCTGTAAATGTAGTGCAGATAGCAATCTAGTATTTTCTCCATCACCTACAGGGAACAACGTTTCGAGACTTGGGAGGTCTTAACTAGCTCTAGTATGTTTCACTGGTGGATTTGACACTTCAGCACTTTAAATGATAGATTTTAAGACATAGGCTCACTCTTTTCATTCTGAACAAGCCACAGTTTCAGCCTCAAGTTTCTACAGTAACGCAGTTTATTATCACTTCTCATACTCTTCTTGCTCACCAGAGTTTTTCCAGTTAGTTCTGGTTTCTGTAAACCTGTTCTCACACAAAACCCTGGAGATATTTGAGATCATTTGGATAAAATTTTGACAAGTTTGTACATCACCTCACCCGTTGATCTTCCAGACATTTTGAAAATATCCAGAGCAAATCCTGCAGACTTTTGTGTTCACGTGTCATTTTGTTGGAATGTATTAAAAACAGTTTAAATGCTAAAGTTGTGTGAAAGGATTAAGTTGTTATAATTCACCGAAAATGTTTTTTTTTAACTACTAATCACTTTATTACTGTCACAACTCCTATTTTTTCATGGCAGTATATTTACAGTAGAAACTGCAGGAATAACTATAAAAAAAATGAAAAGGATTACCAGAGGCACTTAGGGTGGCTTCGGTCTGAGATACCTTTTAACGCCTGCATCCTCTCCAGGTCCAACTCTAACTCTAATCTCTTTGTTGTCACCACTTTAGAGCATTTCCACCGATACGTTTTTTCCAAACCAGATCTTTGTTTTCCAGCAAATACAAGCAAACAAATGCATCATTGTTTAAAATGTCCCCAAAACATGACATTATTAGTTCTGTCCTCAGCCTGTCAGTGTACAAAACCATCTATCATCCACGGGAATCAATAGAATTTGTATTTTTAGAGGTCATATTTGTGATTGTATGCATCCATTTTGTGTTATAGGATTGTTTTTTTTCTTTTCTTTTACTTTATTTTTTCTTGGTACACTAGTAATTACCTCAGTCCCACTATTTATGTCTTCTGCGAAAATGGCGCAACCAGTATGATTAGTGCTTTCGTTTTGTTAATCTTTTTTTATGCAGATTGCTGGGTTGTTTGTAAATTTTTCCTTCGAGCTCTATGAAACTGTATTATTAAAATGGTGGCATAAGAGTTTCATTATGTATTATATCTGTAACCAAAATCATTTGAAGGCTTGTTATGATGATAATGGAAATTTTTAACAAACATTTGTACATTTTGTATGAGAGTTACTTATGGTAATACTTTATTAAGTAGTGCAATGATTTTTTTAATCCCTTACCCTACCTTTTGGATTTCAAAAGCTGGTTCGATAATAAATATATAACGTTCTCTTCTAATTATTGTGCTGTCATTCTGTATTTAGTTCTGTTACATGTATAAGATGCTCCTACACATAAAAGGGGACGAAGTCAGCTTTGTGTAATTTCCCAGCAGCCCTCTTGGTGACAGCGCAGTCCTGTTTTCCATAAAGCCTATATTTACGGCCCCACTTTCAGTTGTGATTCATTAAACCCACAGCTGTTTAAATTATTCCTCTTGGACAATACAACAGTGGGCAATCTATTCTCAAAATGGTAACAAAATGAATTTGTTGAAGATTAATGCAGGAAACTTTAAAGATGCAGTCATAGTTGAGATAAATCAACAATTAAAACACTTTCCTGTTTATTTACCTAAATTCTTGTTGTTCATATGAGAGAGAGAGGAAAAATAAAATAAACAGTGCCAGATGATGCATTTTATTCTGCGGATACAGAATGTCACTATGAATACTTTGGCATTTTTACTTGAATATATTACTTGAGGATGTGCTGTCAGTTTCAGAGATTTCTTGATGGATCTTTTCTCCAGCTGAGACTGCTGTTCCTCGTCCCACTTGAAGCACACCGACCAGTTTCTGACCTCCATCAAGGACGTGATGTTTTCTTCAGTATCTTAGCTGTTCATAGGACTGCGCTCTTCTGGACAGAGATCTCTGAGGTTGTTCCTGGGATCTGTTGGAAGTCCCACAGTATCTTAGTCTCCTTAGGTGGAGTCTCCCACTTTGACTGGGACTTCTGGTCCATACTCATTACAGATGTTCCTGTACACTATTCCAGCCACTTGGTTATGGCGTTCCATGTATCTTTTGCCTGCCTTCATCTTACATCCTGTATTATATGCTGGACTGTCTCAGGGGCATCTTAACACAGCCTCCATCTTGGGTCCTGCCTGGTATGATAGACCCTGGCCTCTATTACTCTTGTGCTGAGGGCTCATCTTTCTATAATGGTTCCTCTTTCTCCTCTTCCACATTGGGTTTCTGCTGCCTGAGACATTCCCTCAGCAGGTCATCATGGGGGGCTTTCTTCCTGATGTACTTCAGGATCTTGGTTTCTACATCCTGTGTAGTGGCTCTGATGCCCCCCTCCTTTCTCTTAGTGTACGTTCTCAGGGTACCAGACTTGGGGTAAAATTGTAAGGAGCTTTCTCATCTTGATATCAGTGTCCTCCATCTCCTCCTTTGGCCAGGTTATTACACCAGCTAGATGTCTGATGGCTGATAAGGCATGCATGAAGAAAGCACTGAAGTGAAAGACACAAATAACAGCTTTGTATGGAGCAAAGGTAAGCACACTGAATACAGAGAAAGTAAATGACTTTATGAAAATCAGGTGAAATGATTATTAAACTAAAACCGAAGGAAAGGCTAACATGAAAACCCCCCCACAAATGATGACTTAAACAAAAGCTGAACATAAAAACTCATAAATCTTGAATTCTCAACATCCCCAAATGCATATTTTGTCTAGCCTTTGCCATAAAAACCACTCATTTTTGCTGTTGTTGCTGTTTTCATTGCAACTCCTAAATTCAACTAGTATTTTGTTTAAATCAACATTATTTTTTTTTCTTTCAGATTGTGTGTGTGCTTCCTGTTAATAGCAACACATAAAAAGTTTACCTGTGGCTATAAAGCATCCCTATTGATTTGATAATATATTTGCATTGGGACAAGTATTTCTCCATGTGCTTTTTTTTCTTTTAAATAGCATCTCAAACACCATAAATGTTCCTAATCTGAACACAAAGCTCTGGCACTTCTTCTTGGCAAAGCTGCAGCTACCATGCACATATGATACATGTTGACGAACAGCATTAAACGAAGAATCTAACGAACTCGTGACGGATGTTTGATCCGTGTTGCTGCTCTCATCAGGTTTGTGGAAGTCAAAGAAAAAAAGCCTCGGAGCTGAAATTCATCGGCTGCTCCATTTCACCTTATCTTTACACAACAACCCACAGCAACTATCAGGGTGTCTGTAAAACACAAATCCACCCCCCACCCCCCAAGCCTTCAGCCCTCAGGCTGAGTCATTGATGTCAGTCAGTAAACTGTAAATTCTCTCAAGAAGATGAACAGGCTGACCTGCATACAACCTTCACATTACTGCTCCTGAACCCACAGTGACTGCTTACAGTAACCAAGGGATGATTTAAAAACAAAACAAAAAACCTTTCAGTCAAATCTCAGCTGATGTTTACATACAAAAATGCTTGCTCCAGTCACCTCACATTAACTTCCATATCCTAACACCCCAGTTCAACTCCTTTACTCTTTCTTTCCAAATCTTTTATAAATCTTACACTTGAATAACTGGAAGTCTTATTCATAAGTGATGGGAGGATGGAAGAGGAGATGGATCAATGACTCGGGGCCTGCGGTAATAAGGGCGTGTCTACAGTCTGCTGTGGTGAAGGAGCTGAGCTCCTGATCCATTTACTGATCCATCGAAAAGTATACCCTTGTATGGTCATGAGATGTAGATGTTTGTATCAAGGATACAAGCAGCTTCCTTAATAAGATGGCTGGGCTTATTCTTATAAAGTAGAGCCACTGCTCGTCTGAATCAGTGGTGCTCAGAATCATCCGAGGTGGTTCACACATCAGATGAAGACACCTCCCTCTAGAGGATTTTTGGCACACCCCACTGGGAGGAAATCCTGGGGTACACCCAGACTGCACTGAAGGAATTATTTATCCTCTCTGACTTGGGAACACGTTCGGATCCCCCAGGAGGACCTGGAGTGTGTCTGGGGAAACGGATGTCTGGGTTTTCCTCCTGGACCCGTTACCTCTGTGTCCCAGTTAGGGGATATGAGGGAAAAAATGGATGGATGGAAACTTGGATGCAATCTGAGGTTTTTGTTTTCCATTTAAACACTTATATGATTGTCTGAAAGTGACAATCTGTTTTCCCAACAGAGATCTGGTAAAGCAGTGCTCTCGATCACCTTCAGTGGGGCTCTGTGTGGCTCCTTCAACGACACGTCTCTTTTTTTTTTTGATTATTTAAGGATACAAAAGCTAGTACTTTGAAACTGCTGTTAAGTTTAGTTTGCAGATTTACTGTATTTTGGCTGACACTGGCACTCTCACTCAGGTGTGTTTCTGCACAGGTACAGTCAGACCTTATCTGGATAAATACAGATTAAATAGTAAGAAATCCAACTCTCCAACAGTGTGGCTCCACTCCTGTGTTACATCCTGATTCATCGAGCCCAACATACACATTCTGTCTTGAGTAAAAATAGAAAAATATGTCCGGTACGATCTCTGCTTTTATTTATCAGCCTTAAAGCTGCGTGCACGAGACAGAGGTAGTGACGGAGCAGAAGAGTTAGTGAGGAAGGCTGCTGTGAATCGCAGTAAAATGTGGCAACCTTGTGTCAGTTAGCCTGACTGAGGCAGAGACTCGGTTCCATTATAGCAGATTGAAATCTCCACCGGAGCGTGGAAGGGAGTAATGTGCTGGTTATATGGCCTGAACTGTGATGGATATATACACATGCAAACGGCATCAATAAAGTCGCTGGTGGAAAGCATCAGTTTTTTTTTTCTGTTTTAGAAATGTGCAAGAATTGCACATTTGCAATAAAAATAACAAAAAGGTGATAAAAATGGTTTCAAAGAATGACTTATCCAACCCCATATGTGAGACTGTTAGCTTTGAATCTGCAATGATTTATTCACGAGCCGCACGCAGGAAGGTCTGAGAGAAGGGCAATCTGTTCCTGTCTTTTCGGCATTATCCCTCGCTGCCACCGTGACTTCTGCCAACACGACTCTCCTCTTCCAGCAGCTGCCAGATTCTGTGGGAGCTGAACCCAAATGGAAACTCAGAACCAGACATGCTGGGTCCGTTCAGGAGCTCTGAGGCAGACCATAAACAACCGTAAGATGGACGTCGGACCAGTGTTCAGAAATAAAGTTTAAAGGTTTGTGTGCTTTAAGGCATCAAAGAAAATGAATGTCAAATGTAGCTTTTGATGCCAAATACCAGTAATTTACCGAAAGAATGTCCAATTTCTGTTTTTTTTTTGTTGGTATTATATTTAAGTTCTGATTTTTATGGTTCAGTAGAACTCAGTGAAGTCAGCGATTTGTCCTCATTTAAGTTGCTTTTTCTCATCATTTCAGTCTTCATCCTTTGTCCTGGCCTAACTTGTAAACAACTATTTCTACAAAAAAAAACCTTTTTTTTGTATTAAATGTACTTATTTCTGCCCCTGATCCTTTCGTATCATGACAACAGTTGTCAAACGTAAAGGTTTCTCGTTGCTGCTTTCCCAAACAGCAGCAGCACTACGGTGCAGAAACTCTGAGGTATAGTTTTAGGTTTTTCTGTTTGTTGAGTTTTAATTTTCATATCTAACTTTCCTGCGGTGTGTTAGTAGCTGAGACTCATCCCCAACACATACTCTGAGTGCTAACTAATCGAGCAAGATCTGTTTTTAAATTTAAAATTTTAAAATACTATTGGAGCCAACTCTGTTTGTCTGTTAGCAAAATATCTCATGAACCACTTGATGGATTTGAATGAAACTTTCAGAAAGTAATCACTGGATGTACATCTACAACACATTAGCTTTTCGAGTCAAGTCACTTCAAGATGGCTGCCACAGCTAACTGATTTTACCCAGCCCCAAAATGGCTTTATCTCTGTCAATTTTACAGATATTGAGCTAAAACCTGGTGTGGTAGTAGTTGAGAGTCATCCTCTACTTATACTTTGAGCTCCAAGATTTCATTAAACCAAAGCAGATAGCTCTGTTCCTTCTTATAAAAGGCAGCGGGTAATATGCAAAAAGTTAGTTTTTTATTCATTATATTTTTATGTTCTGTGTAAAATCTGCTTTCCCCTGACTTCTCCTTTGGGCAGGTTTCATATAAAAAGCTCTCTCTCACCTCTTTAATAAATTTATATCAGTTCCAGTCAAACAAAGGAGCCAGCGGGCAGAAGCGCGCTCGTGGTGCGCGTGCGCGTGCCCGTCCCAGCGGCTGCAGGAGCTCCATCAGAGAGCTGACAGCAAACTTCATGCAGGTTCTGCAAGTCACACACACACACAGAGACAGAAGTTCATCAGGAAGTTTCCGGGTCAGAATCAGGTCCGGACTGCTGGGTCCGGATCGGAGCCGCGGCTCGTTCGGCAGCACGAGTCTGCAGCACGCGCTGAATCCGGAACCACTATGACCTGTTTGGGCTGTGAACCTGATCACTGAAGCACTGAAAGACTGAAGGGTTCCAGCAACAGGAGCCGCTAAAAGACTTGTGTGACGCAGCAGAACAATCGGATTAAATATTGGATTTTAGGGACTCTTTCCTCCTTTTCCCTCCTTTTTCTCGTCTTTCTGTTTGTTTTAAAGGACAAAGAAGAAAGAAGCAAGCCTGCAGAGGAGATGCCACTCATCGCTTTTCTCCTGATCCTCACTCTCTCCTGCACACGTGAGTTAGTTTGTTTGTTTGTGTAATTTTATTAGCATTTTCCAGGGACGTTTACTGAGGTGAAACATGTCAATTTAAATAAAGTTTTTTTTCTTTTGAAAAACATATTTTTTTCTGAGTCCAACTTTAGAGACATGACTGTCCATAGTGCAGTACAGGGGACATGTGGACATTGTCCAAGTACTGCTTAGAACTGGGTCAGGGTTCTACAAGAACTGGTTGGGATAAAAAGATACACACATTTTAAATCAGGGCTCCATAAAGCATCTTCTGTTCACTTATAAAAACATGTTATTAAGTTGTTTCTTGTAAAACTTTAATTTCACATGTTTTTATCCCACACTGCAGAAAGGGGAGAATGTTTGACTGTTACTAAGATACCTCATTAACCAGTGGACAGATTTTATTGAAACTTTTAAAAAGCAATCATTCAGTGTATGTCTACAACTGGTTACTTTTTGGAGTCAACATGATTCAGCTGACCTTTAAAAAAAACTGGCTATAACGCTGTCAGTTTTACAGATATTAAGCTAAAATTTGATGCGGTAGTAGCTGAGAGTCATTAACAACACGTACTTTGATTGTGACGACTTGTGTAACATTATTTTCACAGTTTGGCCAGAACGTCCACAACACGGTCATCTCTCAGCATAAATCTAAAATGTCTAAAACTGTGGCATATAAGCTGGTAGGGGATATGCATTCTTTCAAGGAATGCTAAGTCTTTGCACTGTTATTGTTGCTTAATTGCAAGCTAAATTGTTAGCATATCCTCTGAAGCAGTTTCATGAACAAAAGATTCAAAACTCACTTCTACATGAAACGAAAACTGGAGAGAGGGCAAATAAATTATTAGAGGCTCCTGTTTTGGTGCAAGGAGCCATTCAAGTGTGTCCTGAAAAAAAAAAAACCAAGAAAGGAGGCTTTCTTGGTTGTAGGCATAAAATAGCCAACAGTAAATTATTCACAGGGCCCATCTGCGTTTACTTGTGAATATTTTTAGAGTATGAACACCACACACACTATCTGAGGTAGCTGTCACTGTAAGATGTTCCTGTGGTCGCTTTTACATTCCAACCTGTGAAACAAAAACACACATTTCATTTTTCTTGTGATGCAAAAGAATCATTCTTACAAAACATGGTTCGTGAGGTAGTTTGTGTAAGTTCGATTCTTTTCATGCTTCTGATAAAATAATCAAAAACAGTGAAGGCTTGAGTTAAAGAAGAGAAACTGTCACGTCTTTGGAAGGTTTTTGTTTGAATCATCTTGAGGAGAACACTGAGTTCTACAAGTGTGCATTTGTGAGGTGAGGAGGTTGAAAACCTTTAAAGCCACAGAAGGAAGACTGAAAATGGTTAAATGAATAATTTAAAAAAGAAAGGAAATACAGAGTTCATTAGGTGAATGGCTTCCAGTCTGTTCTAAGATACAATGTCCATGTTTTAACAAATGTGGAAAAATATTAATTGCGCGAAGTACATTCTATCAAACAAAGCTTTTTTTTCATCATAATTAATTTAATTTAATGAATTTAAGTTCAACTAACTGTGTGAATGATAATTAGACCGTTTTCCTGTTTATTTATTTGTCCATATGTTTTCTGCAATCTAATTTCTGCATATTTCCTGTTATTTTAGTCATTTAAACATCTAAACATTCACATCATTCGGGAGATGGCTGCTAAGACTTTAAATTTTGTAACTTTTATACTTTTCAGAACATTTAACTTTATGCATATGTCGAAGGACATCCGACAGAAAAACAACTGTTGAACTCAGAATACTTGTTCAATTTTGGTCCTCTGAAGCAACTTTTTGCTTCAAACTAGCCTTTTGCTGATTATAGCTACCAGTCTGCTGCTTTTAACTCGCCTCGTTCTCTAGTTTATTATTATATCATAGTTATCTTTGAATTTCTACACAGTTATTGACATGCTGTAGAGAATCACCCACATGTTAATACACCTCAGACCACTGAGCTTTAAATGAGACACATAATCACATATTTAGGCTCATTTTGAGTTTCCCATTCTTTCCCCTTCACTGTCATCTGTGATGGTAAATCTGTCATCATCTTTTGTTGAAATGAAACGTCATCTGAAGATATTTTCATTTAGTTTTAATTGATTCACTTGTCTTTTTGAGGAAGAGCTGAATCAGCAGGGTGCAGCTGTAAAAAGAACAGCTGCTGTCATTGCACGTAATCCTACAATAAAGGAAGGAAACCATTCCTGTGGCGCAGAGAGGAGAAACGTCTCGATATTTAATGCCCACTGTGCTCATCAGTTTGTTTGACAATGCAGACATGATGACGGCAAATGTCGAGAGAGTGCATCAGAAACATTTTGTCTGACTTATTCAAGCAATAATTTAGAGATGTAGAAACAAGAAGCTGCAAGGGATCGTCTCACAGGATGCATGAGTGGATTTCTGTTTGTTCTTTTGCTCTAAAACTCAGAAAAGCATCAGCTTGCACCCCTCTACCCCCCCCCCAACACACACACACACACACACCCACACTGGGAACATGTGATGAAGCCTTGATGCCTTGTGGTAAAAGTTCTTTGTTTACAGTCAACTTGCTTATAAACACACACACACACACAAACAGGAAGTGGAGTCAGTTGTGTGTCTGTGTGTACTTTATTGCTTAAATTAAATGAGGACACACTTTGCTCCTACTAGAGTTTGTGGTTTGCCAGAAGACAAACAAATGGCATTTTTTATGACATTAACTATTGAAGGACTGATGTGTTAGTTTGTGAATTACGTCAAATAAAAGATGTGTTTCTGATGGAAACGATGCGCTCTCAGACCGAGTGTTTTCTGTCTGGGTTTTGTCGTCAGACAGCAGAGCAGAGAATGCAGAGGAGCGACTGATGAACTACCTGCTGGGACCAGAGCGCTACAACAAACTGATCCGACCAGCCATCAATAAGAGTCAACAGGTCACCATCTCCATCCAGGTGTCTCTGTCTCAGCTCATCAGCGTTGTGAGTGTATCCTGTATACTATGTGTCCAACTCGTCTGGACGTGTCCACTGTATCTGTAGAAAAACAACATATCCACTTTTAGATCACAACTGTTAATCTGATGGAAGCAGAATTTTTTTTGGGAAATGTAAAAAATAATCAGTAGCAATACATAATACAGACCTTACCTGGGTACATACCTGATATGTGCCAGGTAAGTACCTGATCTATACCTGGTATTTACCAAGTACATATCAGATATGTATCCAAAAGCATCCAGATATACTCAGTAAATACCAGGTACATACAGTGTAAGTACCTGGCTGTATTATTTATTGCTACCAAATAAGCTTTCTGTTGTCATTCATAGGATTAAAAACCAAAAGAGGAAGTTTTTCACATTACTTGAAAAAAAAAATGTTTGTGATAGACAAAAATAATAAACTGAAACGGATAATATTAAGAACTTTAATTTTAAAACATACCAAAGCTAGAAGCACTCAGAGAGCGCAGACCTCCACTGAGGCCACGGCGTGATGGAAAATAGTTCGATCCGAATCATAATCTGGATCAGCACCAAAATTGAATCCACTGTTTTTTGTTTAAACCCCAACATTTCCTGCATTCATCAGTTTTTACCTGATCTTTGCTGACAGACAGACAAACAAACCAACGAGAAACAGAACCTCCTTGGCGGAGGAAACAAAAGGGTCACATGTGGGAGCAGAGACAAGTTCTTAACAAAGAGGTTACCTGGGACCTTGACCTTTGACCCTATGAACACTGAAATCAACAGGCATCACCTTTGAGCCATGAGGTGTCCAGCTGTGCAGTTTGACATTCCTACATTACAGTGCTGCAGAGCTCCTACACAGACAGACAGACGGATGCTTCTGAAAACACAACCTCCTAGGATCATGGTGTCTTGCTTCAAAATGTTAAATATTACATGCACTCTCTCATTGTGTTCTGTAACGGATTGAATTTGATCTAACTTGGCTTAATAGTGCTGCAATGTTGACAACAAAGTTAAATACCAAAAAAAAATCACTTCACAAATGTTTTTTTCTTTCTTTCTTTTGTTTTCCCAGAATGAGCGAGAACAGATAATGACCACCAACGTGTGGCTGTTTCAGGTACTGTCAGTCTTCCTTCAACACTCTGCATGTTCAGGATTTTCCTCAGTAATGGAGCTGAGGACCCTCCCTGTCTGCAGGAATGGAACGACTACAGACTGAGATGGGATCCGGACAAATATGAAGGCGTCAAGAAACTGAGAATCCCATCCAAGCTGATCTGGCTTCCTGACATCGTACTTTACAACAAGTGAGTGTGAGCACCTCATCCACCGAGGAGATGAAGATGCAGGTGTTTAAATAGAATAAAATGAAATGAAAACCTACTTCTAAAATAATGGGGATTTTACTACTAACCTCAATGTCTCTTTAAATGTTTTTAGGGTTTGAGTGATATGACTATTATGTTATCAGTTTTAATTTCTACAGAGTATCATCATTGTCCAGTTTTCTGTTCAGGAGGAAGCTCAGAGTTCTGACTCTTCTCAGAAACTCAGAAACTCTTACAATGTTGAACTAGATGTTTAATAAAGTTGATTGTGAAGTCAAAAACAAAAATCTTTAATCAAGTATTTGTCGTTCACACTGTTGTTTTCCTGTCTGGAGTTTCTTCCAAACGGTTTTTGGACTGTCATTACTACAGCACTACTTTAGTCCTTGCATGTCTCCTTATGCATCCTTTGCCTTTTTTGACCCGTTTTGCATTATCTTTGTCTTTTTTGCCTTTTTCATGCCTTCTTATTCTTTTTCCATATTTCTGATTTTCTGTCCGTTTTTGTCCGTCTTTTCTTCTTCAGTTTTAATTAACATTGAAAGAAAGATCAGCTATTATTCATTCACTTTCACCTTTTTCAGTAAATTTCTTTAGTCTTTCAGCACTCAACAGTCACACTGCATTTTTTATTTTTTTATTTTTTAGCTTTTCTCTACTCATCTCAACATTTTCCTTTTTCTCCACACCTACCACAGTGCTGATGGCGTATACGAGGTTTCCTTCTACTGCAACGCTGTGGTCTCCAACACCGGGGACATTTTCTGGCTCCCTCCGGCGATCTACAAGTCAGCCTGTCCCATTGAGGTGCAGAACTTTCCCTTTGACCAACAAAACTGCACCCTCAAATTTCGCTCCTGGACGTACGACCATACTGAGTTGGACCTCATCCTCACCAGTGACTTTGCCAGCCGTGACGACTTCACACCAAGTGGGGAGTGGGACATTGTTTCACTGCCGGCACGCAAAAATGAAGACCCCAACGACATCACCTACCTCGACATCACCTATGACTTTGTCATCAAGAGGAAGCCTCTGTTTTACACCATCAATATGATCATCCCCTGTGTGCTGATCACCTCGTTGGCCATCCTGGTCTTCTATCTGCCGTCAGACTGCAGAGAGAAGATGACTCTGTGCATCTCGGTGCTGCTGGCGCTCACCGTGTTCCTGCTGCTAATATCAAAAATAGTGCCACCCACCTCTCTGGCTGTACCACTCATAGGTTAGTTATGTTTTTGAGTTTTTTAGGTGTATACTATTTTAAACTATCTTTAGTTGTCTGTCTATGTTCACTGAAACCGTAACATAAACAGGCAGTTACGGTACATGATTGTCTGCCTTTTGTGGTAGCAGCTAATAACTGAAAACAAGAGACTGCGAGTAGACTTTCAGTGGAACTGCAGACGTGTTTTTACATGGTGACATCTCATGTTTGTTTTTTCTCTGTCTCATTATTTCTAAGGCAAATACTTGATGTTCACCATGGTCCTGGTCACGTTCTCTATTGTAAGCACCGCCTGCGTCCTCAACGTGCACCACCGCTCCCCTTCCACCCACTACATGCCGGACTGGGTCAAACACCTCTTTTTAGTCCGACTCGCCACTTTCCTCCTCATGAAGCGCCCAGGCTCCTCCAAAGTCCGCGACAAACTCTGCCGGAAGTTCGCCGTCCGGAACGCCGTCTGTAAAACCAAATTTCCAAGCAGCTCAGGCAGGAGGCAGCACTCCGACATCAGACTGGGTGGAGTCCAGTCAGACTATGTTAATGAAGACTTTGCACGCAGGTTTTGGTGGAAACAGACTGAAATTCCCGATGGCCGGAGTGGGATTTCAGACTTCCAGGAGCAGTGGGATGAAGAACTGGAGGAGGCGGTGGATGGAGTGAAATATATCACTGAACACATGAAAATGGAAGACGACGATGAAGGGGTGAGGAGGAGATAAAGCTCTGGAAACAGACGGGAGAGGAGGAGTACAAAGTGAAAAGAATAGATGTCAGAGATTATTAGAATGAAGGAAGAAAAGATATTTAAAAGCAAATTATGGAGATGGACAAAGTCTGAGATCCAACAAGGAAGAGTGAGGAGATTAACAGGAAAGATGAGATATGGGCAAATCAAATCTTTAACTATTTAACATTTCATTTTCTGTGGGGTGTCAAATGTCAAGTAACATGTTAAAAACATTTAGCATTTGAACAGGTGCACTTTGTTACATTTAGCTCCTCCATAACATTGAAAATTAGGGGTGATTTAACATTTACACTTTGATTTAGACATTTAGATTTAAAAATTTAGATTTACCTTTTTACAAGTAGATTTTGAATATTTAAATGTATTTGTAACTTTTATTATCTGCAGTTAAATGTGACCTATTTCCTTTATTACTGGCACCTCATAAATTTCAGTCTGTCAGTCATCTATTTAAATCTGGAATGATCCAAATCCTTAAAAAAATAAAAATAGAAATCTGCACACTCTTACATCTAAACTTCAAACATGTTTCTAAGATGTAATTTCTCATGGCAGAATTTTTTGTCAAGTTTTTTATTTATTTAACTTTTACTGTTGATATCAATCATCTGTTGTTAAAAATAGACCCTGACACACTCCGGCTTGCCTAAAAACCTTTCCAGCCACTGCTGATGAATCACTGCTCCTGATTAATAAACACTCTTAAAGGAGTTGACTGTTCAGGGCAGGAGTTCTGCAAGCTGACACTTTAAAAATAGATGAACTGGGAGCACTTAAATTAAAAATAGCATGTTGTTCCAAGCTGATATGATGCGACCCTTCCTTTAACAACCTGTCACAGTTTAAACCTGTTGGTTTGGTTTCAGATCATCGAGGACTGGAAGTACGTAGCCATGGTGATAGACCGTCTTTTCCTCTGGATCTTCATCTTGGTGTGTGTGGTGGGAACTCTCGGACTCTTCATGCAGCCGTTGTTCCAAAGCTACAACACACCCGCAGCAGATGACACAGAGTGAGTCACACATGCTGCAAAACACACATTAAAAAACACTCAAATACACTTTCAGTTCAAAAAAAGTCAATTAAGTTACTAAATGTAACTATTTTTGATTTCCATAATAAATTGTTCATTATTCTGCAATGATTTCATTATTTGAAATATATTTCTCTTAACCAGAAGCATTTGGTTCTATTCCGATTGTTTCACAAGGAATTACACTGATTCATAACAGCTTAAATACTGCAAACAATTACACTTTTCTTTTAAATTGTGATTTTCACTTTTGTCACATTTCAAATCTACGATTTACAAAATATAAGAAAACACATTTTTAACCCAAAAGTAACAATAAAGTTAAGCAAAATGTGATGAAATATAGCTGCCATCCTAGTGCTAATTAAACTCTTTAAACTCTTTTCATTTCAGCTTGAGTAAGTTCGATCTGTTTATTTATTTGATAAGGTTGCTTAGCGGTGACGGCCATCTTGAATTGGGCTACCTTCAAGTGTTAATGTGTTAGAGTGTACAGTCAATGATTGCTTTCATTAAAATCAGTCCAGTGGTTTAAGAGATATTTTGCTAACAGTACTGACAAACGTATATGCACACACGAGCAAAAACATTATTGCCTCTTGCCTTTCAGCGGCGGGCAATAATAAACAACTTTAATGCTTGTCTTTTTTTTTTTGCTAAATAACACCTATTTATATTCATATTTACTTTGTTGTGTTTTTCTCTTCATAGATATGGAGATTTCTAGGAATTCTGGGACACATTAACGAAAGATAAGCATCTCACTTGAAGCTTCGAGAAGCTAAAGCCCATTTGGTGTTGAGCTGTAGCTTTTGGTTGGATCTGACAGCCTAATCTGAGCAGTCAGCTATACTTGATGGGTCTGAAAGAGTGGACTACAAATCAGATTCTTGGTGCTTCCAAACCTCGACTCTGCAAACAACTGAGACACTGAACTCCATCACAGGCGCAGCAGCATTTACCACATTTCTACTTCTCAAAAGTTAAGCAACTTCTGTCAAGAGGAACTATTGCAGACTGCCCCCCCCATTTATTATAAATGTAGTTATTTGAGATTCATTGTTCTCGTTTGGGCAGCCTTCGTGGCTTCACAGACCCTCTGCAGTCTCTTCACACTGCAGCTCTCGTGAGGTCAACTCTCCTCTGCAGCACTGCTGATAAGAAAATTCCATGAACGTTTAAACTCTTTGTTCGTGGCGTTACGATGCAGTGGATTAGAATTTCTCCTCTCTCCACATTATCCAAACTGAGATTTATTGTCACCAAGTGGGAACATTCTGTCATTTTCACCTTTTTTCTTCATTAAAATTTTAATGCACCATCTCCCTTTCTCTCTTTCTTCCTCAGTGGTTTGTGCTTTATTTCCTCTGTCCATCTCCTCAGCAGCAGCAAAGGGACAGATTCTGTCCACACTTTCTGTCTCACTTGCTTTGCTCTTTTCTTCATTGTAAGTTTTTTTTTTGTGCCAAGTCAAGTTGTCTAAACATTTTGAAATCTTAAAATGTTTCAGTGTGCAGGATTTCTCTCTGCCCAGCTTTACTCTAAGCTGAACAATAACAGCAGGAGGTCAGCAGCCAAAGGTTAAAGTAGCTGAACTGATCTCACAGCAGGAGACCGGAGTTAAAAACAGAGAGCATTTATTATCTTCAGTGATGGGAAGAAACGACGTCCTTCAGATTCTGAACCTGAACCTGACGGCTTGTGGGCTGACAAGGTTGGCAGAAAGTTGTCAAAGTATTTAATCACATAAAAACAGCAATGAACACAAATGTGATGGGTTTTATTTGAACTTGTTTTTGTTTCAGGGAAACTTTCAGAAAGTAATCATTGGATGATCAAATCTACAACTGATAGCCCCATTTAAGATGACCACCAAAGTCAACTGACTTTAAAAAACACAAAAGTGCTATAATTCAGGTAATTGTACAGATATTGAGCTATGATTCAATATGGTAGTATCTGAGAGTCCTCCTCAGTGCTTACTTTGTTCGTGAAATCTCAGGATATTGCATGAGATTGTACATAACATTATTTCAAGGTTTTAACAAAATGGTTCCAACTCCATCATTTCTCAACACAAGATAAAAAGGTGGCGGGCAATATGCATTTCTTTAAGGAATACTAGGCCTTTAAATTGATCTAAAATAAAATATTTTAGCAGACTTCTTCTTTTAAATTAATTAAGATAAGAAACTGACATTATTCATATAAAATTTTATTTAGGGTCTTGTCTTGGTCCATAGGAAGTGGGAAAGGTCAAAACCAAATCCAGCTTGAAATCCTGTTAGCTGTTATAGATGAGTGTTTGTTAATGAACTCTCGGTTGTTAAGACTCAGTGTAGAAATCCTTCCTCGGTTTGATGAGAGAACACATGCTTCGCTCCACTGAATCGAGTGTTTCTGTGTGTTTTTGGAAATGCATATTCCAAATGATTGAACCACATCTCCCCTCAGAGGCTCATTTCTAGTGAAAACACCAGCATCATTTTCCTGTCACTAGCCTCTGAAGACAGAGGACACAGTTTCGTTTGATGCAGTGTTGCATGAATGAACACACATGCACACATCCCTCCCCCCACACATGCATTCACAATAGACCATAATAAGATTTAAAGGGCCCAAATCCTTTATCTCAGCAAAAGTGGAGTACTGACTCCTGACCTAGAGTCACAACATCAGCAGAAAACCACCAGCCTCTGGTCCAGTGGACAGTTATCGACAAAACACATATTTATTGTTGTCCCCCTGGCTTGTGTGTGTGTGTGTGTGTGTGTGATATCAATTTAAAGCAGACAGAAGAATGAAGCTGACAGAATTCTGTTTGTGTGTGTCAAGGAACAAGACAAAGACAAAGCAAGTCATGCTGAGCTGTTAGATTTTGGTCTCTAATATTCTATTTAAATCAAATCAACTATTTAACGCCCGATGCTGAAGGCGAAGCAGCATTAATGGTTTGCTCGTGTCTCTGTGTGTGCATGTGTGTTCATTTATCTGTACTGTTGGCAAAATATCTCATGGAACAAAGGATGGATTTCAACGACACTTCCAGGAAGCAATCAATGGATGCATATCTACACCTGATTAATTTTTAGAGTAAACCACAGCTAAGCACAAACATCGCTGTAATTCAAGCAGTCTTACAGATATGCAGCTAAAATTTGATTGAAGAGTGATTCCCAACACATACCCCAAGCACAAACCTGATCATGTGAGATCTGTTTGGAAAACTTTACCATCAACTATTGGAGACTGAGAGAGTGTTTCTGTGTTGGTAATCTGTCTGGGATGTCTATATCTTCAGTTTTTTCTGCTGAGGGAAGCATTTCTTAGCTGTAACTTGATATTGTAGGAGCTTTCTCGTAAAAGAATAAAATTTCCTGAAGCTCCTGAGCTCTTATTTTTTTCCAGATACGTTAGTTTTTGACTTACTTACAGTGGGAAATATACCAAAGTAAACTACCAGCAGATTTGTAGTCCTATGCCCTGCAATAATTGCCAGTGTCAGCTGATGTCTGAGTCATGCTGGCTAATTTAGTTTCCCGTGTTGTTAAGTCTTTTCAGGTGACCTTCCAAAACAAGTAGGATTTGTTAGCCCCCACTGCAGTGATCCACAGGGCACATTATTCTGTCTACCAGTGCAGTGCCTGAGGATGGGAACACCATGCAGTTTACACACACAAACCTGAACTTGTGCCAGATTCCATCTTTCAGATCTGTGTTTTTCTTTTTTTTTTCTCTCCTTCTCATTATTCTTCATTTCTCCCCACCTCCTCCTCACCCTTCCTTGTTCTTTCTATCTACTGTCTCCATGCACTCTTTTCCATTTTATCATAAATTATGTGTGGAGAAGAAAGAACTAAAAATACATCTGTGATAAACCCAATTATCTGTTCCTGTTCATGCTACACACCCGACTAAGTAAGTATGCAAAAAAAAAATAAAAAATGCCAGCCTTCTTTATGAATTCCTGCTCATCTGTGCTCAAGCAGTCATGTACTGATTGGTGAATGAGCTGAATGGTGTCCAGCTGTTGTTGTTTGGTCTGAAAATCAAATAAAACAACGCTGCACACTGCAGTTTCTGCAACAATGCAGTGTAAATGCTGAGTGTTGAATGACTGTGCTGAATTTTGCTGAAGAAGCTGAAACTGAGTTGTTAAAGCTAAATAAAGCTAAAAGAAGCAGAACCCTAGCTAAAACCTAAAAGCAGCAAAGCGTTAGCTAAATATAGCAAAACACTGCTTAATATAATTGTAACACAAAGCTACCTGAAAGCTAAAAGTAGCCAAAAGCTAACTAGAAGTTAAAAAAAATGCAAAAAAATGGAGCAAATCATTTGCTAAAAGCAGTAAAATGCTAGATAAAAGTAGCAACAGACTAACTAAAGTAGTAAAAGGCTAGTTAAAAAGCTAAAAATAGCTAAACATCTCGCTAAAATCAGGGCAAGTTTGCTGAAATAGAATTAAAAAAAGAACAATGTTTCAGATCTGGGTGTATTTCTATGGGGAAATATTTATAAATAAAGTTAAACATAATGGAAAAAATAAAAGTACACAAAGTATGCAGAAGTATTTAGACTGAAAAAAAACCCATGGAGTTTCCAAATGTTTTTATGTCTTTTAATTTAAACAAAACAAACCAGGAAAACCGTGTGAATGCTGAATCAGTTTTCACACTATTAAAATCATCAACAAAGTTAGACTCCAGCAGATTAGAAATGTGCTGAACGTACAACATATTTTTAGCTGGGAGAAATTACTTTTCCCAGATGAGCCTGAAGTGTTGGCTTTTAGGTTTTCACTCTGTCTCTGTGGCTCTTCCAGATATCAGCAGCTAGGCATGATGAATCAAGTCAGTCCCTCCCACCGGATCACCCACTTCAGCTGTTTGATCTGTCTGTGTGTCAGCTTACACATGTGTGTGTGTTTAAAATTCTGGTGGAGATGATCACAAGAGACATCAGCACTGAGACATCAATTTATGATAACAAAAAAAATTACTTATTACTAATTAAAAATTAAAACAACACTAGTATGTTTAAAAGAACCATCCATTCAGGTCTTCAATGAGCCCGTACAGCAGTGACATATTTCACTTGACAAACTAAATTTAATCTTTGGCTTTTGACTAAATTTTGAATATCAACACATGTAAAAACATCTCAACTGTTGACAGCACATTTTAATTGTACTCCCCATCCCAGATTACTGTCGCAGCAGCAATAAAAGCTACCCAGCTCTGCAGATGGAGACGACTGTGATGCTCTTAGACAGTACTTATGATGTTTGAGCCTGTTGGACTTTTCTTTCTGCCTGTGGCTCCGTTTCATGGATCAGATGCTTCTTTACTCTTTAGAAGAAGACAGAACAAACAACTTTCCAGCTGTCAGATTTATGCTCACCAGTTTGAAATCATTAATTATTATTATTATTATTAATTATCGCCCACTGCTGAAGGCAAAGGGACAATAATGTTTTTGCCCATATCTGAGTTTGTTTGACTATAACATTAGCAAAATTTGTCATGAACCTGTGAAAGGATTTTAATAAAACTTTCAGAAATGTGCAGACTATCATGTATGGAAGTGGGATGTTATTTATGGAAAAAGCTGGTGCCATCAATGTGATTAATTGCAGTTCCTTTCAGCATGAGACAACCTACTTTTGAACAACATATATTAGACCATCTGACATTTTACTGTCCTGGGAGCAAATTCATTATTGCAAAAGCAGCACAAAATCACGGGAGCATGAACTTGCGTGTTCCTGTGTGGATGTTCCATTCAGGCTCAAACTGAAAATATGTCTCCCTGCTGCTGACGTAAATCATTCTGCTGTGGGTCTATACTGCGCCACAAGCAGCAGGGAACTCACTGTAGGTCTGTGTGGGCAGAGACAAACAAATTATTGCTTTGCTCAATCAAACAAATGAACAGATGTGTGTGTGTGTGTAGGTGTTTGCATTAAGCTTTTAATCCTCCGTTCAAAAACAAGATTTTTTCTCTTGGCACACCCCGTGTCATTTGATGAAGGCACAAAAAGTTGTTTTGACAGATTTTATGTAAAGAAAAAAAAAATCTATAACTGGGTCCAAACTTAACCTGTGTGCTGGTTTCTTGTTTTATTTTTACAATCTTTAAATGTTCAAGACAAAACTGTGTGCAACTGTGCTCCAAAGTACTTATTACTTTATATCCAGAGGCAGCAGCAGAAACATTCCTGAGTCAGTAACTCACCTTTTATTGCAAACTGCCGAAGGCAAAGAGGTGATAATGTTTTTGCTTGTGTGTGTTTGCATGTTTGTTTGCCTGCAGCCTCTGCAAAATATCTCATGAACCAGTGGAAAGATTTGAATGAAACTCTCAGAAAGTAATTATTGAAGGTACATTTACAACTGTTTCACTTTTGGAGTCAATTCCATTCAAAATGGCTGCTTCAACTAATTATTAGGAAACACAAAAATGGTTATAAATCAGTCAATTTTACAGATATCGAGCTAGACTTTTAGATAGTAGTCAGTGGGTCATTCACGATACACAGACTGAGCACTAACAGGTTTAGCAAGATCGCACATAACGTTTTTTTTTTTTAGGTTTGATCAAAATGGCTACACCTCCATCATTTCTCAATAAAAGATTATCTTAGTCCAAAACTCTGGCATGAAAGGCAGTGGGAAATATAAATTATTTCAAGGAATACTAGGCCTTTAATTCCTAAATGAATTAGATGTTTTTCATTTTTTCAGACACATTTTCCTCGCTCAGTAAATAAAGTTCCAGGGTTTTGTTCTCCTGCTAAGCAACAACAGTAACACACGGACACAGGAACCAGGCCTCAAGTGACCAAACAATCCTGACATTTCAGCTGAGTGTAAATGTTTGACATTCTTATTATTTACATTAGGGCCCAGACACTGACATGACTGAGAGTTCCAGTCACAGAAACCGCCTCTTTTTGTTTAATTTCCTTTGCACCGTGTCATTTGGATTACATTTCTGCATACAGTATGTCTAAAGTAATATTTAATTAAGGTAATATTACCAAGTTTGCCAAAAACAGAACAAATACTTTTGTATGTTTTTTGTAATAGCTGTTTAAAAAAATCTTTGTGTAAATAATATAACACTAAACAAATCAAAATTTCTAATTGACCAAAATGCCGTTTTTGTTTTGTTTTTTTGTTACAGATTCCAACACCTCACCCCATCTCTCCAAGGCCTGGTATATTTATTGAAACTTTCAGAGAGTCTGGTTCACCTCCCATCATTTCTGAATGCTGTTGCATGTTTTCATGAGCTGTACATCATTTGTGTGATACATTGCATCAGATTGCCACGTTTTGGAGAAAAAGAATGTTTTTGAGGAAAATTGATGTTATTTGGTGGAAACAGGATGCATTCTTCTGTCCCTGACCTCTTTTCTTCACAAGGCTATGCTGTCTTTCCCCCTCCTTGACCTCATATTGAAGACATAATATTTACATTCCTGCCTCTTGGAAGCTCTCAGAAAGCCTCTCATCACCTTGACTCCATCAAGCTCACTCCAGTGAGATGATTATACCAGGGAGTAAAAACAGAGCATCTGGATTCCCTCACTCAGGGTTGGAAATAAAAGCACTTGTCTTGGCCAGGAGATGTGGTGCAGATATGTGGCCGTAAATAATTCAGCATGGGCTAAAAGTCCTAGCGAGGCAGACGGATATTTTTATGTGTTTTACTGGAAGAAGAAAGATGGCTGTGGCGTATGTTGTATGAACGGGAGCAGAAATAAAAAAAGTAGGCCGCAGGTATGTGAGGTGAAAGGAAATGGGTTGAAGAGAGAGCATGAAATGGGGAAAAAAATCTAGTCCAAAAGGATTTGAGAGGATTTTGAATTGAGCACTTTCAGTTTTTACAAAAAATATCATGAATAAAACATTTCAGGGCAGGACAGCAGGACATGTTAGGAAGCGTCACACTAAACAGTCCTGGCAGAAACACTGATTCGCACCCAGTTCCTCTTCTGAACTGCTTTACTAATAAGGCTGGCAAAGACAATCCCATCGTGATGCCACACTAAGAGCGCAGCATTTGTCAGATGGCAACACCAGCAACAGCAAAAGCACATTATCTGTGTTGTTCTTCGTCTGCTTCTCGTTGTCTGTCCTTTTCTGCAGCTTTCCTCTCTTTGGATTAAACAAACTGCTTCTGATTTCTGATTTAATAGAAATAAGAGGACAAATTTAATGTTGTTTTGATAGTTTTCTTGAGGAGAAACAAGCAGCTGTGACAGATCTAAGACAGGAGATGCATTGTTGCGATGCTTGTGTTACAGTCTGTGGGTTTTGTTTCTGTTTTTGTTCAGTTCTGCTTGATTTCTTACACTTTTTTATGTTCGTATTGCTGGTCTTTGTGTCTGTGTCGCTGCATTGCCTTATTTTCTTGTTTTTCTCCATTTTTTGTCCCTGATTGCCATCTCACTGCTTGTTGTTTCATTTCTTTTGTTAATTCACCAATGCCACTAAACTCTTTATCCTCCTGAGAACATGTATTCCTTTCAGTCCTTCCTTCTCTGTCATCACTTCATTATTCCCTTCATGCCTGTCTGATCTTGATTTTTTACACTTGATTCAGGTTAGCATTTGTTTTGTTTTGTTTTACAGTTCTTGCCTTGGCAGTGGTTTATATTTTATTACAGGTAATAATGATTCTACTCTGACCTCTGCTCTGTATGTGAGTCCTTTTTCACAAGATGTGCCACAAAAATGTTAATGTTGTTCATCCTGGATGATAAAGCCCCAGGAAGAAGAGGTGCTCAGGGCATGTGATGTGTGCTTTAGCACCTATATATGCTTGCATTTCAAGCTTACTCATTTTATAGCAAAATTTTACACAGCTATCCTAAATTAGGGTTATGTAAAGTCAGTTTTTGGTGTTGTTTTCCAAAATCAACTTGAATTAGTTTTATTGTATGATTTTTATTGGATTTTAGACTCTGTATCTCAGCTGTTGCAAATGATTTTGGTCCCAACAATCTTTGTTGACAAAATAAATATTGGAAAAATGACTGTGATAAATTTGAACAATGCACTGTTGCATCATTTACAATTTCTTAACAAGAAGAACCGGTTAGCAAGCAACAAGATGAACAAATTGTCTGCCTTGAAGAAGCCCATCAGCCCCAGTGCAGCAGCTCAAAGTGACAAATACATGGAATCCAAGGCTCCAGATATTTTTCAATACATAAAAATCGTGCTTTAAAATCACTTCTTACCTCCCATAAGTAAATTGAAACAAAGTTAATTAAGTAAATTAGTAAGTAATTGAAAACATAGTGGGCAACTTTTCTCTGTGATAAATTAAGTAACACCAATAATAAGAAGAACTTATGGCTGAAATGTTGTTTTTATTAATATTTTCCTAGTGCATTGTCAGAAAAAGACAAACTTGACTTATTTTGAATAAGTAAAGCATGTCTTGAAAGAATGCATATCGCCCGCCACCGTTCATACCAACGTTTTAAACTAAAATCATCTTATGCTGAGATCTACAGAATCATGACATATTTTGCTAACAGTCACAAACTGCTGCATCCAATTGTTTTAAAAAAGTGTTGATCTGTTACCTCCTAAAGGGGAATGACCCTCAGCTACTACCACACCAAATTATTGCTCAGTGTTGTATTTGAAAACACTCTTGTTGTCTCCGATTTAAGTAAAACAAAAGTTTGAAAGAGAATCAAAACCATAATCACGTGATGAAAATAAACTCCTTTTCTCTCCTGTCCGTGCAGCTTCTAGATACATTTGTCCTCAGTTGTGTTTCCATTGTTGCGCAGCTGGTCACCGTGTAATGACGTCAGACCCAGCTCGTTAAACCAGAAGCTAAAATTAACCTTAATCAGAGTGATCTGGAAGCTGGTGAACGAACCCCTGAGGGGCCGCGTTTCACTGAGACGGGGGGTGGAGAGGGCAACAGATGAACTTCTCAGCGCAGCGCAGTGCTGCTGTTTAGTGGCTGAGAAAAGACACAACACCAAACCGTCTCTAATGTCGGATTAGGCAAAATGTCTATAAGTAATACAATAATTGTGTTTTAACTCATCGGGACGTGCAGATATTTGATATATAGAACTGTCTCATGAAGCAAAAAGCATCAGAGGATACGAATCTTATAAAAGTCTGTAGGGCGCATTCAGCACCACAGAGAGAGTCGTCATTAAAACTCATTTGTGCTCTCCATGGTGCTGAAACGACCCGTCTTTATGTCTTCACAAGTCATTTATTCCCACATCTGTCCACACTTCGACACAGAAACTTTCTTCAATTCGATATAAGATGGAAACTACATGGAACACAAACGCGGTCAGATTCTTGAGTAAATTAATTGTCTATAAAGTAATTAAATATTTTATGTTCAAAGTTTCAAAGAGAACTGCCTTTAGTACTGAACACTGTTGATTTTTAGCTTCAGGGATATATTTATTCTCTCAGCCGCGGAATCTAAATCCCTCCCTGTGTGTGAATCTGTGCGTCAGAGGGGAGCTGTGCGCGCAGAGGGGAGGGATGAACCGAGTCAAGTTCGGATCCTTCCGAGACGGAGCGCAGCGCCACAGTGAGAGGGACTGCACCAGGAGAGAGTCGGATTCTTTTTTTCATGCCGTTTTTCACTGTTTGTGTCACCCCTCAGTTAAAAAGACTGTTTTCCTGCTGGTTTACACATCAGATTAATAAGTGAACAGGATCTCCAATCCGGACAGAGGAGAGATGAAACCTGCAGCGAAATGGACTTTTCTGCTTCTTCTCGTCGGTTTGCAAACAGAAGGTGAGCGGGACTCATCTGAACTTAAACTGAAGGTTTTATGTTCTTTAAATCTGATGCTTTCAGGGAAACCTGAGGAGTTTGGATTCAGGAGAGATCCTGTCTGTAGTTAATTCACGTAATGGTGTTTTTCCTGAAACGTTTTCAAAAAGTTTCAATCTTTCAACTGTTTGGATTCACGTGTTGGTGGAGTTTTGTGTCAGAAGCGCTTAAAAAGACTAAAATTAGTTAAATAATCGTTCTCCTTACAACTTTCTAAGATCTTAATAATTTAACAGTGATAAATGATGGCAAAAATCAAATAATTTAGAGACTGACTTTCATCTTTTTTATCCTATGCCAATATCGATCTTTAAAACTCAGGGCAGCCAATGGTCGATAAACATATATATATTTTTTACATTTTTTGGGTTATTTATGATCATTTTAACAACAATAAAAAACCCTAATCAAAAGCTTAGCATTCCTTGAAGAAATGTATTTTGCCTGCTGCCTTCAGCTCTGTAGTTTTAAACATAAATCATCTTATGTTGAGAAATAACTGCTGTTTTGCCAAAATCTTGAAAATAACAATGAATGATCTCATGTGATGTCTCAACAATCTTCCATAATCTGTTCGCACTTGGAGCATGTGTTGTGAATCACTCTCAGATACTACATCACATTTTAGCTCAATATCTGTAATATTTACTTAAGTATGGCCAGTTTTGTGTTTGCTAAGATTAATTAGCTGTGACAGCCAACTTCAGTTGGGTTGACTCTAAATTTAATCAGTTGTGAATGAACATCCAATGAATATTTTCTGAAAGTGTCATTAAAATTAGCGGTTCATGAGATATTCAGCTAACAGACAAACACGACTGATTCTAAGAGCTGAAGGGTTTGAAGCACAGATGTGATGCAGTGTCTTTCACTCAAAGTATGTTTTGGGGTACAATGCTCAGCTACTACCACACCAAACTTTAGGTCAATATCTGTAAAATTAGCTGAGTTATAGACATTTTTGTGTTTTCTAAGGTCAATTTACTGTGGTGGCCATCTTACTTTGAGGTGACTCTAAAAGGTAATCATTTGTAGATGTACAGCCAATGATTACTTTCTGTAAATTTTGTTAAAATCTATCCAGTGCTTCAGGAAATATTTTGCTAAGAAATAACTTAGTTGATTCCAATAATTAATGGAAAAGCTTTAAGCAAAAGTTGTTGTTCAATCAGTTGAAGCTCAAGATATAAAATAAGGCTGTCTCACGTATTATCACACAAATCTTAGCACAAAATAAGTAAAATTAACAGTTTTTTTTCATTTTTGTGCTTTTAAAGATTGTCGCTCTGCCTTCGCCTTTTGCAGCAGGTGATAATAAACAGGTATTTGGGTTTAGCTTCTGCTGCAGCGTCTTCATTTTGCTATATGGTAACCTGGTAAATATATGTACAAGCAAGGCTGATAGCTGATTATTTAAAAAGTGGAAAATATCAGCTGAATAATCGGTCAACTTTACATTTTAATGCCGCAAAATTGGTTGTGTTTTGTAATAAAACTTTTCCCACCATGAGTCAACACAAACTAGGCCAGGGGAAGAGAAATGCAGAAGAATCGGAGTAAAGGCAAATGAATTTTGATGAATGCAAATGTTTCTCTGAGGCAATATTTCATGAAACCAAAACAGATTAAGATTTGTTTGCAGGATATGTTTTCCTGTTTACCACTGCAGTGAGTTGGTGTGTTAAGAGGGCTGTGCCAACATTGTTCATGGAAACAGAGCAGATTGGAAGTTTACAGTTGGAGGGGTGGGGGGTGGAGGAGGTGAGTCATCTGAAGACGTTTGATAAAAACCTTCTCCCAGCAACGTGTGCTGCTGGTAACCTTCAGTGTTTATAAGTATAGCTTGAATAAAAAACTTGTATTAACTTTTCATTCCTTTTTGTAATTCCTTGTCAAATAAGGTTCAAAACTGATGACTGATTCTGTAATGAAGCCTCAGTTTTTAAAGAAGCTATTAAGGGCTATCAGCAAGTTAGTCTGTCGAATGAGTGAAAGTTTGTTAAAAAAACAATTAATAAACAGATCAAAAAAGGTTTTGATAGAAGGATGGTTTGAAGGAAGAAAAGAGAGATTTGAAGAAGAAATCAATAAATTACAGGTCAGTGATGTGATTTGCAAATCTCTTAAATGTATATTTTATTCACAATGGAACATTGTTAACATAACAAATGTTTCAACTAAAAAATAACTTCTTTAAAGGCTAGGGTAATTTGGATTTGATGACAGCAACACAACTCATAAAAGAGGCAGAGGAGGAGATAGAGGAGACGAGACAGATTCACCAGTCTGTCAAAAACTGTGCAACAAAAATAGTGCAACATTTTAAGAATAATAATCCTAAATAAAACAACAACAAAAAAAACAAACCTCTGAATATCCCATCATCTACAGTTCATAATATCATCTAAAGATTTCAAGAATCTGGAGAAATCTCTGAAGTCAAAGGTCAAGACTGAAAGTCAGTATTGGATGTTGTGATCTTCTGCATTAAAACCAGGTTCTGGTTCTGTTCTGCTCAACAGCCTGCCTCTCTGATGGTATGGGGGTGCATTCGTGCCTCTAGCATGGGCAGCTTACACATCTGGAAAGGCTCCATCAAAGCAGAAAAGTATAAACAGGTTTTAGACACAACATCCAAACTCTTAGAAAACTGTGGGTTGTAGAAAACAATAAAAAGAAGTTAAGGGGAAGGAGGTGGAAGAAAGAAAATGAAAGAAAAAGAGAAAGATGATGCAAGAAAAAACTGAAGAAAGAGAAAAAATTGTGGGAAGGGAAGGGAAGAAAAAGGAAATAAAAAACAACAGTAAAGGCAGGAAGACAGCAAAGGAGGTGTAAGAGTGAAATACAAATAGGAGTGGAAAGAATTTGAGATGATCGGATTCCGCCCTGCATCCTAATCTCTGACCGCAGCTGAGCACAGAGCCCAGATCTGACCTGGAGCCTCTCGTGGAAGAGCTGCACACTCGGTTATTATGTCGAGGCATTTCAAAGCATTAACATAAACATTTGCTCCAAGGGCCAAAGCAGCAGCTATCTGATTCACACATGGTGGCAGAGAAGCTTTCTTATAGTTTATCAGCATTCACACACATGCATAAACCTACAAGATGCATGTTCTCCCACTCTCCACCTTCAGACTCATACTGAGGCCAGTAATGAAGCTAAATTATTGTGAAAAATTGTGACCCCGAAGCTCAGACTTCATGTCTAATTTATTTGTGTACCTACTAGGAAACCTTTGGCAATTAATTTGTACTAATTTGCAAGTTCTGAAACATGTATAAACATGGAACTGGTGGAAGATATTTTCAAAAGTAGAAGCATCCACCCTCTGGGCAGAACTTATACCAAAGTGCAACTGATCCAGGCTGAAAGAGACACAACAAACTCATGTTTTGTGTTTTGTTTTTGTTTTTCCCTCCAGCTGTTTAATGCACAAATCTTTTTTGCATAATTTTGCATGATTTAATCTCAGTGTATTTGGATTTTTGAACTTTATCTCACTTTGGCCACTTTTATCTCATTAAAGCAGTTTTGTAATCCAGTTTATTTTGTTAAGTATTATCATATGCACTGTGTGAAATGGATCATTTTAGGGTTGTTTTTGTTGTTTGATGGCTCATATTATTTAGTTTTTGTCTTAGTGATGGTTTTGTTTCTCTTAATGGTTGCTTTAAATCTCATTTGTTCTATTATTGAATCTTTTTTGGTCATTTGCATTAAATTTAGATGAGTGTATCACATCATGTGGTTATTTTCTAACTTTGCATACTCATATACTTTTTAAAATTATTTTGCAACTCTTTGTTTTACATAAGTTTTTACATTTTGTATAATCATTGAACATCTTTTTGAGTCCTAATTAGATTAAACAAAGACAAAAATCCCAAATTTGGTAAAACTCCACTTAAAGAAAGAAATAGTTAAGTGCTCACCTTTGTTCAACTTTGACCTTGTTAAATTTAGTCGCCCTATCCAGAAAGTTTTCCAGGTTTGGAGGCTGAAAAGTTAGTCGAAGAGCATACTTCCCTCATACATAATGTAACATTACACTATCAGACCACAAACTGAGTGTTCACTCAGATATGCTCATAAAAAACTAAGAGCACATCCTTTTTCGGTGATGAGAGAATGAAAACTCTGGTAAATAAAAAATGTCTAATTCACACATTTATGGACATTTATAACAGACAGAAAGTCAAACAGAAACTGAGAACAATATATCCATACAGTAAATTCTGCATTTTTGGAAGTCTTTTTACATCCTCCAGGCATATTTACTAAACTGTCTGTTGGATTCAAACAGAAGCTGCTTAATGTCTTTCAAAGCATGACTGATGATCCGATGAGCTGTGGCCGTGAGGTGTGTGTTTGTGCAGCTGCGTGGTAACAAGGTTTATATGACAGAGATATTTATGAAGCAGAACAGCAAGCAGAGGGG
>NC_051432.1:25626410-25652675 GCF_001649575.2 Kryptolebias marmoratus
GGGGTGGGGGTGGGGGGTGGAAGGTGGTTAAACACAAACTCCGTCACAGTCAGATGTGTTCATGCCTCACACAGCAGCCTGCTTTCACAAACTCTCTACCTGCTGTTGGTGTTCACAAAAATGTGTGGGATCTTTTTATTTATGTAATTTTGAAAGTAATAATATGAATATATCAGTATTGCAAGTTGCCACGCTCAAAGTATGTGTTGTTAATGACTCTCAGCGACAACCACACCATAATTTTGAGCAGTATCTGTAAAACTGACTGAATTATAGCCATTTTTGTGTTTTCTTAGGTCAATTGTCTGAGGCAACCATCTTAATTTAAACTGACTTCAAATGTTAATCTGTAGTGGTAGAGCCTCTGAATTCTGCCTGCAGGTTTTATTAAAATCTGTTCAGTGGATCATGACATATTTTTGTAACATAACCACACACAGATTGATAAAAAACATTATTATCCTGTTATTAATAAAGGAATAAATGACTTATCTTATGATCATGTAGATCAGCACTGGTTTAACCTTTGCACTTTTCCCAAAAACCAGGTGGGGGACACCCTGGACAGGTCACAAGTCCATCATAGGGACACATAGAGACAAACGAGACAACCATTCACGCTCTCACTCACACCTGTCCATCAGTGATGCCTTATTGTTTTCACTTTGACTGCTCCAATGTGCAGATGAGATTTCTGCAACCTAAGAGGAAGAATAATGGCTTCTTTAGGCTTTCATTTACACCCAATAAGGACAAAAAGTACATCTTAAAGAGAGAAAATCCCCAATGACACATTAAACTACAATGGTTGAGTGATTTTTTTGCCATGAAACAGATTTAAATTCATGTAACCTACTTCTTGGTTGTTACTCCTTGGGGGTAAAATTTCTATAAATTTTTCTGCAGATGGAAATTTGACAGCATGCAGATGTTTGTGCAGTCACCTTTGAATGTCCAAAGGCTTTAAGAGTACCTGTGCTGTTCTTTTAACAATATGCCTTTAAAAGATAAAAAAGGAAAAGAAGAATTCAGTAAAGATGTTTACTTGTCTGAATGTTGTTTCAGTCAGAAAAGTATCCTGCTGAGAGTATTTCCTGCTCCACTTGTATCTTCTGCCTCTCTTTGCACTTGTCTTTCAGACTTTTGTTATCCCATCACGCTTTCAAACCCACAAGTCTCCAAGGTTCAGTTGCTGTCATCAACTTCGTGCTTCAACTCACTCTTTATCTTTATTTGTCTTCCCTTTTCCTCTTCAGTTGAATTCATTGTGTTTCAGCTCAGTTTACAGGTAGAAAAGAAACAGATAAGTAAGTTACAGTCATGCTTTTTAAATCATAAACATATATTACACATGTAAGAGCTAAACACCTTCTCCTCCATGCTCATCTCCTGCTCTCTCCTTTAAAAGCTTTTGCACACTCCAGGGAGATTCAAGGCTAAATGGCTCTCTAACACCAGCCTGTCACATGCTGTAACCCATAAAGCAGTCTCTTCTTTTCCATTCTTTATTGCTTCTCAGCCTCCCATCAAAATGTGATGTAAAACTGCTCGTTGAGTTTCTCTAACAACAGAAGCTCAAACATTACTAAATTCTCAGGATTTCTGACTTCATCTTGCATTTTCTGTGTGAAACAGGTGGTAAATTCTTTCCAACTATGGGTCTCTCACAGTGATTACTTTTACTCTGAAACTATGATTTCTTGTGCCACAGAGCAGTGCAACCATTTCACACCTTGACCTGAATTTTTGTGGTGTCCTCGTCTCTCCCCCATGAATTTTTAACATATTTTTTTAACAACAGGAGAGTTCACATCCAGAGTTCTGTTTTGGGCCCATTAGACTTCTCAGTGGATGGATTTATTATTTAAAGTAAGTTGCATTAAGTGAAATTTTGATCAATTCTGCACAATGAATTGAGTAACTGAAATTAAATTGTTGAATTGAATAAATCTAAGGCAAAGGAGGACCATAATGTTTTTGGCCGTGTGTGTGCATGTGACTGTCAGAATTTAACCATTAAATATAAATCTACAAGTTATTAATACATGTACATTTATGTTTCAGCACAAAGTAGCTCTGCAGTAATTAGAAAAAGTCCACTTCTTGCAGGAGTTATTTTGATTGGAATGATTCTTTCTTCCTTTTTTATTTCACAGACTTCTGTTTTATCGAGTTGCGAAAAGTATTGTTGTAACTTTGCATTAAAATAGTTCCTTTTTGTTTTTCCAAACCTGAATCTGAAGCCGTGTTCATGCTTCTTTTAACTCCAGTTAGTGTAGCCTCGGCGCACATAAGCAGCTATCAGACAGAAGGCTAAGAAGCCCGGATTCACGTAATCTTCTGAATGACATCTTAAGAAGGCTTTGCTTTCATTCCGTCTCTTCTCTCCTTTCCGCTCTTCTTCGCCTCATCTAAATGTGTTTTCTTATTTGATTTTTTTTTTCTAAAAGTCTTTTTGTTGTCTCTGGAGGGCTGTCACTGAGAGTTCGGCATCAGCTGGGTCTCTTGTGTCATTGTTGTCGGCATGAGGAGGGTTATCATTCACCTCAGAAGGAGGGAAGCAGATGAAATAGGGTCAGAAGTGTTTCATCGTCAGGATTTGAAAGCCTTCTCCCAAAGAAGTCCGTTCTAATTAGAGGATTATTTTTTCCTTGAATTTGATTCAATCTCACTTTGGCTGAAATTAGTCAAATGAATTTAAGAGAAAAAAAAACAAACAAGAAAAGCAAAAAAACGTTTGTTGTTGTCTTTGACATGACGCAGATTCTTCAAAGTTCTGCAGAATAGTTTTTACCTCTAATCAGGTGCTTCTTTTTATTGCCGTCAGTGATTTTTCCCTCTTCCTTCCTATCCAGTCTTACCTAACAATTCAAACCTCCCTTCAGAAATGATAAAATTATGATAAAGATATTTATAGATGATGATGAAAACAGGTGAGCTGGACGTCTGCATAGCTCTTGAAGGGTCTTGCAGAAGGAGGAGTGGGTGATGATCATCACCACCTATTCCCAGTGAAAATAGGCAGTTATGGCTATTTTCAGGAGTGAAAACAGGCATTACTGCCCGCTGCCAAAGGAAAAGCTCGACAATGTTTTTGCCTGAGACTGTGTAAGTGTGTTTTTCAGTGTCAGGATTTGAGTTTTTTTGAGTGATCTTTGGCTTTGGGTTTGTTTTCATTCGTGTTTCTGTTGTGATCCGTGTGTTTTGTCTATTTTCAGTGTCTTATGTTGTATAGTTTTACTCCCTGTGCCATTTCTCACCCTCCCTCAGTCAGTAGTTTTCCATGTCAGCCTGCCCACCTTTCGGCACCTGCTCCTTGTTAGTAATCAGTCACCTGTGTCTACTTCCTCATCAGCCTCAGTCCTTATAATCTGTTCCTCAGCTTCATTTACTCATGGTCCATTGTTGCAGTAATGCTTTCTCTGGTTTTTCCTTGTGTCTCCTCGCGAGTCCCTGAAGTTTATGTTTGAAAGTTATGTGTTATTAGTTTTTCCTGCCATGACAGCCTTTGTTTTCTTATAAATGAAATAGTTTTACTTTTGAGCTCCTTGTGTTGGTCTGCAGCCTGGGCTCAAATCCTCCACCACCTCCACCCACAATAACTGACAGTTATTATTATTATTATTAATATTAATAAAAACATGCTTAATGTTTCGAGACTGGTGTTTAAAATAAAGCTTGAAAATTTTCTTTTAAATTAAAAGATACAGTCTTTTACCTAACTGTGTTAAAACTCCACATTCTCTCCTCAGGCTACAGTCTGCACCCCCTCTGCTCAAAGCCAAAATAGCCCGCTGCACATTTTCCACATGGTAGACATCCTGATTTTGCACCTTGAGCAATTTAGGTTCCTTCCAGGAAAATTAATAAATATGACTCACCATTATTTAGTTTCATTCACAGTAAATAAACACACACCTAATATATGCGGGTTAAACATAACCAATGTGTCCTAATAAGATGAAACCTTCCCAGCTGCCAACTAGAACTGAATTATAATAAACAGGAGAAGCAAGCAGAACATGGCTGTCAAAGCTCATTTAGATAAAATTTATTTTTTCAGGAGATTTTGTTCCTGGATATCTTGAATACAGGAATACCTGTCCACAGTAATACCAATCCAGACAGAATTACTTCTGAGGTTTTTAAAGTAAAACATAAAAATTTAATTTTTTACCCACATAAGACAGAGTCCAGTGGTATGTAATTGAGTTTTTTTTTATTTAATTTTGCAGAATAAATTCACTAATTCAAAGTGGCACAGCACTTTGAACAAGGCCAAGAAACCTCACCGCATATTTAGGTTTGGCTTAAAGGGCCAAACATTCATTACCTAAAAGTCAAGTCGTTTTATTTTATAAATGCAAGAGCTGCTGACCAAAGTGCCGTACATCTAAATGAGAAACTAAAAGGCAGGAAAAAACAAAACAAAACACTGATTCAGTGTTGATACAAAAAATATGCTGTCAAGATATCAGAAAAGTAAAAGAAAATCAGGGTTAGTAATTCATTAAACATGTCAGCAACTGGGACTTTTCATACTTTCCATGAAAGGTTGGTTTCTTTCATTTTACATTAACAAGTTTGATTAAAGTGTCCATTTGCATTACATAATACAGCTCAGTATGCACAGAGTACAAACCTGCTACTCACCAGATACTAACAGAGAGCTTACCTGGTATCTACCTGGAATATACTGAGTATGTATCTAGTACTTACGCGGTACGTACATGGTATTATTCGGGTATGGTACATACCCACTATGTTCTATTGTGATAACATATTTTGTAATGTTTGTTTCTGCTGCCATTCTTTGTCAGGTCTCTCTTGAAAAAGAGATTTTTAATCTCAATGAGACCTACCTGGTTAAATAAAGGTTAGTACATAAAAATAAAAAACACATACCTAGCCACCAAGTTAGTATGTTTCTGGTATGTACCTGGTACTCACAGGGTACCTGCGGGGACCGGGCTGTATTGTGAAGTGACTGATTACCCTTTACTTACACGGTATGTACATAGTTAATACTTACTCTGTACCTTTTAGACAAGTACTCCGTAAGTATCAGGTATGTACCTGGTCAGTTTGAGATATGTACCCAGTACATACTGTGCTGTACTAACTATTGCTACGGAATGTCCATATGTTGTTTTTTTTGTAATTTTTTTCTCATTAGTGTAAAAGTTAAATGAAAAGATATTTATATACTAAAGAATCTGCTCAGTTTTGTTATCTCTTGGTCTTTGAGTTGGAATTAAGAAGGTGATAATTAGTGAAATCTAGGAATAACCAAAAAAAAACAAAAAAACAAAAGCATCTGAACAATTTAACAAGAGTTGTTAAATAAAGACAGTAATAGAAAAGGCACAAGCATTCATGTCAAAAACTCTGAGCTGTAATGATTCTCAGTCAGTTCGGGGGAAGATTAGTGAGGCAGCCGTGTCCCGAGAGCAATAAAACAAACTGCTTACAAGAGAATGAAAGATTTTATATACTCCCAACAAAAGAAAACAACAGTTTTATGAACTGAACAAAGCTACTCTTCACCTTTCTTTGTGTTACAGTCTTGTACAACCCCCCCCCAGATAATCTCAGCAGAGGAGTGATAATCTAATAAGACTTGTTTATAGATGACTCATCAAATATCATAAAACATTAATTCCAGATGGCTTATTTCTGTGATGCTGCATCAAAATTAAACTAGGCTGAATCCTGGATTTCTCTCAGCTACAAATCCAAGTTATTTGTAACATGATGGGATCTGATTAGAGTGGCTTGTGGATGCAAGCTGCGACTGATCACTGTTAAAATGAATGTTTCCTGCCTTTTTTGCCTTTTGAAATGTATGCAGTTTGGTTTAATTTCACTCTTTGTCTGTCTCACTTTTATTCGTCTTGTTTCTGATGACTTTTTCTGCTTCTTTAACTTCAGATTGCTTCTCATCCAAGGCTGAGGACCGTTTGTTCAGGAAGCTTTTCAGACGATATAACCAGTTCATCAGACCAGTGGAGAATGTCTCCGACCCTGTCACTGTGGAGTTCGAGGTCTCCATTTCCCAGCTGGTTAAAGTTGTAAGTTTTCCACCTCAGCAGAAACACATCTGCCTCCCCACGTTTAATACAGACATACACTTCTGTACGCCTTGTTTTAAAAACTTGTCACACTTTTACTTGCTGTAAAATGTCCTTTAAACAGTTGGGCGTCTCTGTGGCAGAAGTGTCTTCATCTCATTTCCCACCTTTTGAAACAGAAAAAGCTAAAAGATAAGCTGTGCAATGAAAGAGCGGAAAGTCTTTATTTAGTCTGCTCAATTTCACGGATTCACGAAAACGTCACACCGTGTTGGTACACAGCTCTGTTTTGCTTTTTACCCATGTTAAGTTTAATGCAGGCTATATGGGTGGGGGAGTTAAATATTCTCCCATGAAAAGAGATTTTCCAGTTCTAAAAGAAAATCCTGAGATTAAGAGAAAATTGCCTGCAGGAAGCCTTTTCAAAGTGGACTGAGATGTAGCTCTAGCTGCCTGCTTGGCAAGGTGAGATTAATCTGAAGGTGAGTGTGCACTGGCAAATGTGTCAGGTGTGTGTGTGCATGCATTCTCACCCAGGTGTGCGTGTTTCTGTGGGTGGCTTGTGCACCGTTGTGGGAATCACTGGACTGCGAATCATAAGTGAATGAGTATTACAGAGGGAGACCGAGAGGAGGTGACATCTGTACCTTCATGTAATATTAAGCTCACAGATGACCTTCTCAGCTGAACAACTTCCGCTTTAGAAAACAAAGATGGGAAAAAGAAAAAACATTTCATTTTGATTCAGATGCACACACACACACACACACAGTTTGCACAGGCCAACCTGCTCTCTTCTTTGTGTCCCTGCAGGATGAGGTGAATCAAATCATGGAGACTAATTTATGGCTCAGGCATGTGAGTATGCACAAATACAGGGACACACAAATGCATCACATGTTCTCTGTGTTTTATTGAGCTAACAACTTTGGAAGTCTGCCCCATTCAAGATGGCCACCACAGCTCAACAAAAAACAGCTATAGCTCAACCAGTTTTACAGACAATAAGCTAAAATTTGGTGTGGCAGTAGCTGAGAGTCATTCCCAGCACTAACTTAACTAACACACTAACACAACCTTATTTTCTCATCATGAGATGATCTTTGTCTAAAGCTCTGGTCTGAAAGCCAGGGCCGATATGCCTTCTTTAAGGAATGTTAGCTCTTTAATTTATAACATGGCTTCCTTTTGGAAAACGGTGCCAGCACTGATACAGACTCTGGATCACAGCCAGGACTGGATGATGACAGAGGAAGCCTATAAATTTGTTACATTTATTGTGTGAACTCATAAATAAGCCACATTTAACAACAACCACTTTACTTACATCTCTATGCTGTAATGGATTTTTTTCTTCACAAACACATCATAAGAGTGTTTCGTTAAACCTTTTACTGAGTTAACTCTGCCTTGGGGTCTTTTCTGTTAGAATGTGATTTTTTTTACACAAACATTTCACATTTTGCACATTTCACTTTTAACTGAATTCCAACACAAGTGCATCATTTACATTTCAGTACAAAATCCTGCTGGTTTAATTTTGGAAGAAATCAGCTCTGATGGTGGGTCAAAAATAACGATCAATCCTTTGCAGAAAATTAGAAAAAACTTTTAATACAGACTTTATTTCAGATTCTGCTCTTGTATAAAATTACAACATTACCTTCTTTTCAAACAATCAAGAAGAGGAAGTACATACTTTATGTAATCCTACAACTGAATGTATGATAATATATAATAGATTTTTACAGATTCTACATTTTTATTTCTTTTGTCAAATAAAAACACAAACTTTTCCTTGTAGTTTTTGTACAGTACCTTACTTACAAATATCTCTTTTCTAATAAATGAAGACTTTAACATTTCTAAGTTATTTTTTTGCATTCAAGCTGAAGTAAAACCACTAATATATATATATAATTCCCTTTACAATAATTGACCTACTTGAAGATATTAAGTGTTATCTGGCTGATCACAAGGTAAATTCCCTGTATAGATAGATGGAAAAACCAGTGCAGCATGAACTGGTTAATTAAAAATCTCCCAGGTCATAAACGAGTAATAATCCACTTCCCTAATGAATAAATTCATCTTGAATGATACCCAAACAACCAAGACTAATGGATCCACGGCTCATGAAATGCTACCTGCAGGTATGTTGACAGAATAACAAGTGGACGCACTGAGCCTTTATTTCTGTCAGAGAGTTATTTACTCATTCTGCCCCTCCCCCTGAGCTGCCTTTTGCAGATTTGATGAATGCACATGTCCCTGATTATTGAAATCACTGGGTTTTCCCAAGAAACAATTCTATCAAATATTTTGGTTTTTTTTTCCCCACAAGAAAGTTCAATGAACTTTTTTCTTATTGGTCCAACATTTTTACATGACTCAAAAAAGCATGGAAGGAAGTTTTGGCTGGAATGTGGACATATTTTTACTAATGTTTTCCATAACGTTGATGTCTCCAGTGTACTGCGTTCCATGTGCTTTTCTTCCCCTTTAGATTTGGAACGACTACAAGCTACGATGGAAGCCGACGGAGTTCGATGGCATTGAGTTCATCAGAGTTCCATCAAACAAGATTTGGAGACCTGACATTGTTCTCTACAACAAGTGAGACGTTCAAAACCAGAGCAATTAGAATCCAGCTGAGATCCAGTACTCTAACGTTTAGACAACAGGGGGGAAAAAAATCACATTAAATGCAAGGCTCATTGTGTTTTCTGGGTTAGTTGTTGTTCTAAAACTTGAAAATATTAACAACAGAACGATGAACGTTGTAAACAAAGGCCTAAAGAAAAAATTGCTACTTTGTGTAAAATGTAAATAAAAACAGAATGCAATGATCTGCAACTTTCATAAAGCCATATTTTCTTCACAACAGGCCATATTAAACATATCAAATGTTGAAACAAAGAAATCGGATCAATTTAAAAGAAAAATCATTTTTAATTTTTCCAAACTGAGGTTGTAATAACAGATTCATTTGTCCTTTAAAGTCAGTAAAGATGCTCATAACATTAATCAGAGGCAGATTAGTACTGCTCAGTGATACATAATGTTTCTTTAGAAATGCAGTCTTAGTTTTTTATTCTTCTTTTCTTTCTTCTGTGCCTCACTTTCATTTTCTCCTCACCTTCTTTTTGTCTGACATCTCGGCCTTTCTCCTTTCTTTCTGGCCTGTTTCAAACACTCTTGTATCTAACCTTCTCATACCTTTTCTACCTTGGAAAATCCTCTCATTGATAACACATACGCACACCTCAGTGCTGTAGGTGACTTCCTGGTGGAGGATAAGACCAAGGCTTTGCTGAAGTTTGATGGAACTATCACCTGGGTTCCTCCTGCCATTTTCAAATCCTCATGTCCAATGGATATCACCTACTTCCCTTTTGACTACCAGAACTGCTCAATGAAGTTTGGCTCCTGGACTTATGATAAAGCCAAGATTGACCTGGTACTTATTGGATCCAAGGTCAGTAATTCTGTCTGTGTTCAACATTAAATGAACTGTTTACAATCGGCTTGGGTTGAGAACATTTTTATAAGGTTCTGTGGAGGCAATAGGAAAGGAAAACAACCATGTTTCCACTTTGGCACAGGACTATATGTGTATTTTATTTTTCTCACAGCAGAATGACATTGAACCCACACTCACTCGACTCTCATCTCTCTAAAAGAAAAAAAAAAACTCCTGAAGTGAACTGAACAAGCTGCTCATCCTCTGTGACTTCAACTTCCACCAGTCTCCAGTTAGATTACATATTGATGCTCCAGTCTTTTGAGTAAACCTTGGGTGATATTCCCCAGCTAAATGTAACACTGGAATAAACTCTGTGGTTTTGTTTGAAAAGATGGTTATAAATGTTTCAGAAATTAAGATGAGTAATCTCTGTCAGTGCAGACGACCAGCTTATGTTGTTTTGTAGAATATAGGGAAATCATCGTAGCAGACATGTTGCATTAAAAATGGCAAAATAAGCACAAGAGCACTAGGTTTTAAAGACTAAGAAATTAAGAGTGAGTCCTGTATGGATTGTAGAACCACCACCTTACTTTTAATGTTTATTCAGCTTCCAATCAATCAATCTGATCTTTGAGACAGACGCCTTTAAACACGTTTATTAAAAAATTACAGGATGAAACCTGATATTTGTGTCAACTAAATCTGAATTCAACTTTAAAAAGTTTTAATGAATCTAGAAATGAATTTTGGGATGACAAGCTCTTTGTAGTTAAAGAGCAAAAATGGATGTTCCACTTTAAATATGAATATCAAACATTTCTGACTATCTTTGATACAGGACACAAACATATCAACTAAGCCTTTCAGCTAGCTTAGACAACTTTGAAAACTTCTATACTGCCTGTTACTAAGAAGAAATGTATCTATCCTTGTTTTAGAGTGTTTGTACAGAGACATTTTTTTTCTGCAAAGTTGTTTTGAAAGTTATTTGTGAAATCACGTGACAGTCAAACAAGTTTGCTTTTATGCATCTTTTGGAGTAATTCTACGCTCTCAGCATCTGCCCATTTTTGTATAAAACATTCAGTTCTGGTAAGACTCTAAGGAGACACGACCTTCACAAACTGAATTGATCAACAACTCAACATATTCCAGCAATATATTTTGCTTGTGCATGAAGATACTGATGAAAAAACACATTTTATTTGCATTACACCTCTGTTCCAATTCAATTTGTTACTAATTAAATCATACAATTATATTTATTGAATTATGTGACATAGTAAATTGACCCGAACTGTTGCTCTTCTAGTAGATGAGTGTAAATCAGTTTAAAAACCTTTATCTCTGTGCTAGGTAAACCTAAAAGACTTCTGGGAGAGCGGCGAATGGGAAATCATTGACGCTCCAGGCTACAAACATGACATCAAGTACAACTGCTGTGAGGAGATCTACCCAGACATCACCTATTCCTTCTACATCCGGCGCCTGCCACTTTTCTACACCATCAACCTCATCATCCCCTGCCTCCTCATCTCTTTCCTCACAGTGCTGGTTTTCTATCTCCCATCTGACTGTGGAGAGAAGGTCACGCTCTGTATCTCCGTCCTGCTCTCCCTCACTGTGTTCCTGCTCGTTATCACAGAGACCATCCCCTCAACATCGCTGGTCATCCCCCTCATCGGAGAGTACCTGCTCTTCACGATGATCTTCGTCACACTCAGCATTGTCATCACTGTGTTTGTGTTGAACGTACACTACCGCACGCCGATGACCCACACAATGCCGTGCTGGGTGAGGTCGGTGTTTCTCAAAGTGCTGCCGAGGATCATGCTGATGCGGAGGCCGATCGATGAGGATGGCAAGGCCGGGTGGTTGGACGACAGTGGGGAAGCAGGAGGAGCTGGAGGGGGAGGAGGAGGTGGAGGAGGGAAAGGAAGGAAGAAGCGGAAAAACAGCTTGATGCAAGTAAGGGGCCCTTCCACCAAACACACAGTCTACATGTCTAAACACATCAATCTGGATTATACTGATGAGTTGGATGCACCACTTAGAAAAGGTCAGGTAGGGACATCCCATGATCAACCATCATTAAAAAAAGTTTAAAGTTGTAGTAAATGTAGTTAGTTAAAAACTGGTTAAAACCACATTGTAGGTCATGAAACACCAAATTTAGGGTCTTAACATAATTTTTAGGAGTCATAATTGTTGGCAGAGATGACAACAGATGATGGTTGATGCTCTTCTTGCATCACCGCAAGAAGGTCTGCTGATCGACCCTCAGCTGAGTACTTGTAGGTTTTTTTTTCAGATAACATGTTAACGTCTTTCTCCAACACCAAAATAGATCGAAGTACTGCTTTAGCTGTTTCTAGCAAGACATTTTTTTTGACCTGGCTACAATCGATTAGCTATGGAGGCCATCTTGAATCAGGATGAAGTCGTAGAAGTATATCCAGTAACCTGAGAGTTTCATTAAAATATGTTCAGGGGTTTGTGAAATATTTTGCTGACAGACAAATGGACACACAAAACCACACAGAGCCCAAAAAACCCAAAACAATGATTTTCTGCTTTTTACCTTTTGGTAATGGGTGATAATGAATGCTTATGTAGTTCTGTAACTGCTGGATGTGTAAATAAGTAACTGTTTACTACAAATAAAGTGGTAAGCTGTGTTTACAGTTAGTTTTCGCAGCCTCCAGGGCGGCAATAAAAACTATTATTTTTCTAGTCAGGAGGACTGCTTGCTCAAATCAGTGAGAATGCAAACAATCTTTGACAATTTAATGTAGTTTTCAATTAAATTCTACTTCCCTAAAGCCGTTTGTCATAAATGATTATGCTCTTTGCTTTTTGAATATCTTTGATGCAGTTATAAAATTTAATCAGCCACAGAACAGTTTATTTATTGAATCTATGCCAAAGAGTTTTTGTAAAATATGCAGTATATTAAAAGAAACTCACAGACTTTTTTTTTTTTTTTTTTACAAAGCTATACCTAAATGTATTTGGGGCAGACCGATTCACTAACATATTGTGGGCAATCACTGAACAATTAATACGTTTTATTTTCCAAAACATACATAAAAAACATTTCATTGATTTATTTTTGATGTGGAACTACTAACATTTAGAAGATGTGTATATACAGTATGCTTATTTGTGAAATAAGCCAAGTATAGCAGAGAAAGGTCACCAAACGAGGACAAATTTAAAATTTGAATTGAATTTTTTTTTCAGCAGGTTGGAGGAGGGTCTCTCAATTGTTTGGAGTTTGGAGACAGTAAGCTCTCATCTGTGGAGAGTTGCAGTGAAAAGAAATGTTCCTGCCCCTGTCAGCATGGAAGGGAGACACCAGATACTCCCGACTCTGGAAAGATGAAGCGTCAGCTGAGTCCTCAGAACATTAACACAGTGATGGCTTTCTCCGTGGTGTCACCGGAGATCAAACAGGCCATCGAGAGCGTCAAGTACATCGCAGAGAACATGAGGAGCCGAAACAAGGCCAAAGAGGTGAGCCCTTACTTCTGGTGCCACTGCTGTTAAAAGGCTGTTAAATGCACAGATGGAGCAGGGTTTCACAGATCATCACATGTGTGGGAATCACTGTAGTCTGTCCTCACTGCACCCTGCTGGTTTGCACCCACTGTCATCTGCAAGTTCTGACCGGGATCAGCGACACATCAAAGTTCAATTAGATCTCTAAACGCACAAGCCTTTTAATTTCCTCTACACTGCTTTAAGTCACAATACATTGCATAACTGTTAGGGTCATGTTTTCATATAAATTTGGTATAATTATCTCATTACAAAGAGGTTTTATTTTGCAGTGTGAGCAGTATGAGTGCCATATTTAGCATCAAATCAGAAAAAAACTACAAGTTGTGTTTTAATGTAGGTTTGATTTGTTAACAAACAACAATGGTCAGTGTTTGGTGAAAAAAAAAAAAAAAAGAAGACATGGCATCTTCAAATTTAACACATTTACACCAACACAGAAAGGCTGCGCTAAAACCTTTCACTCATTTGCTAGTTGTCCAGTTTGCCTCTGTTGTGCTGAACATTTTTTCACTAAATAGTACATACAAGCATGTTATGTGGTGCATAAAGTCTACAAAAGCCATTAAAGCTGTATAAATTTATATTTTACTTTGTATTAAAATAGGTAACTGCAGTGCTTGCAGATATTTGCACATATTCTAAAACAAGTGGGCCGCTGTGTTTGTTAAGACAGTCATTTACATTCAGCTGTTTAGTTTTGACATATTGAACTGGTTTTGATTACAAAATTATTCATCATAAACTGTAGTTATAGTTGCAGTCAATGCTTGGAGATCCAGCACAAACAAGAAGAGTTAAGGTTGCACACAGATTTATTTAAAAAAGGTATAACCAAGCTGTAGAGTTTTTATGTTACTGTCAAAATATAACATAAAGTCATCTAATTCTAATTCAAGTAGAGTCAGAAATGTGTCTGTATTTGTCTGCTCCTGTTTTCTCCTGAGTCCTCTGTTTGGTGAAGAATAAACAGTAAATGAGTGAGTCACAAACCAAACAGCTCAAGATAGAGAGGCAGACAGGAGAACTGAGAAAACAAGGAAGGGAAGGAAAGACAAGAGAGCAGTTGTGTGTGCACAACCAGGACATGGAGAGGAATAATTTTATTCTCGGCACAAATGTTGCTATCTTTTGCTATAGTTCAAAATTCTTTAATGTTACATTTTACTGCTTATATTCAAAGAAAGTTTTCTTTCCTTAGGTCTGAACATGTAAACAAAGTCTCTGCATAGAATGCATGGTCCTGAAACCAAAGCAACAAAATGGAAGTAACTCGAGTCATGTGTTATGTTGTTTGTAACATTTTAACAGTTTGCACTGATGCAGTCACTTTACTTTCAGAAAAATCAGCCTTTTGATTTAAATCTATTCTGAAAACTGTGAATATATAATAAACTAGTCTTTCCATACTTTATATAATTATGCACAAGTTCATAGAAAGAAAACGCAGAGTAAGCATTCTACTGTATAATGCATTCATGCAAAACAAAAAAACCCTTCATACTGACAGCCGTACTGCTGGTTTGGGAGAACTCAGCTGTAATTCTGTCCATCATTGCTGCAGAGCCTGACCTGCTCCATCGGTTAACAGTAGTGTGAAGTTAGAGTTGAGCTGTCTCCTTCCTCGTTCTGTCAGTTATAAATAAAGTGGATGAAATCTCCCAACAGGGAGAAGAAGTCTTTGATGTGCAGAGCTTGTGCCTCAGTCAGCTTTGTTAACCTGCCTCTTGCTTCATTTGACACAATGAATTGAATGTGATTATCATAGTAATTTATCTCTGTAAATTATTTATCCATTCTCATTTGACTATTAGGACCCTTTCCACTGTTTTCGTCTTCTTCTTCCCTTTTCCCATCTTTAATATGAAATCCTTTTCTTGCCCATCAACTCCAATCCTAAACCATTTGAGACTTTAAATCATCATTTTTTTTCTCCACCACACCTCCTTTCCTGCTTGAAAAAAAAAATCATTAATATGTAACACTGTCCTCTGTCCTTTCTGTTATTTTGTCTCTTATCTCTCACAGGTTGAAGATGACTGGAAATACGTTGCCATGGTGATTGACAGAATCTTCCTTTGGGTTTTTGTGACCGTGTGCATCCTGGGAACCGTGGGCCTGTTCCTTCAGCCTCTCTTTAGTTTTGTCTCATAACTGCCACAATATTCTGGGTTCTCTGTCAAAAACAAATAAACTCTCAGTTCTCAGTTAGCCAATCGGAGGAAGCCGTTTTGGGTCCTGCAGCACCATTAGGTGCACTGGTTCTGTTTCTGGCCTATAGCGCAGATCATTGGAAATCTTTTTCAACTTGTAATCACAGTTACAAAACTTGTTATGCCTTATTTCAGTATCTTTAAAACTAACTCATTGTAGCCAAAAAAATACAATACAAAATCTTTACCAGAAGAAAGATGCAAAGATGTGAAATATTTTGAAGATGCATTTATCAGAAATCCACAGGCAGTAATAAGAGGACAGTTTGATTCTGTTTTATAGAAATTATTCGGCATTTAAAAAATGCTTTTCTTTGTAAAAGAAAAATTACTCACTAGCAGTTGTTCATGCCAGGTATTGAGACCTATGATTATATTTAAAGAATTTTATTTTGAGTGATCTTAAAAAAGCTGCACATGAACTATTAATTTTGGTAACCATCAAAGTGAAACTAGTTTCATTTCTAACTATGATCATTTTTACCCAAAACAAGTGTCTTGACTTGTAATCCTAAGCAAACATCTCAAACCTAAACAAAAAATGAGGAAATGTGTAGTAATATGACCTCTGCTAACATCAGTGCAAACATAACCCAAACATGAGAAAACAGTAGTTGGATCTTAGTGTTGAAAAACACCACACATCTCTCACATTTACCTCTTTAAAGAACTTTATAGCTTGTAAAAAGAAAGACTTGAAAATCCTTCAGCTTTAATATGAAAACACTCATGAGTTGTATTTGTGGAAGAATCAATCATCCCATGATGTTGTTTATTCCTAAGATGTTTATTAGCTTCTGCCATCTGTTGGAGTGTTAGTTCAGAGGATGCTCCTAAGAGTTGTACTTCAGGTCAGGAAGAAATCACAGACCTTTATTACAGATAGGCTAGGATCAGAATTAAAGCACATTCAGTGGTTCTTCAGGACTCGAGATTTTACATCCAGTATTTATTTAAGAACTGGGAACTTTCAAAGCCAAAAGATGAGAAACAAACTGTCTCAGCTCCACTCAGACGGCTGATGAGTGCAGAATGAGATTCCTGGTATGATTCATCGACAATCTGACAGTCAACAACCACTGCTGCTTTTATGAGCAATTTCCATTTTTTATTTCTATTTCTTATTCAAACGTCTGGCATCCTTTGGAGGGCTTTAAAAATACCAGCAGGATGTTGTTTTTCTAATTAGAAACTATTTGTTTATGAATGGCTAATGTTCCACAAGGTAATTGATTGGCCTGGTAAGTCAAGATGAAATTAGTCTTGATTGGATGTTCTAAAGATAGATTTGCAGCTATTTCATAAAAAATAACTCTAATTCTTAATTCCATGGGTATTTAAGTCATTTTTAGGCAGCACTGATGATTAGGTTCATTTAGAAAACAAGAACATGAGATGTAAGAAACATGGATGATAAAAAATCTGATTGCTTTCACCTTAAGCTTGGAGTTGTATTGAATTAATAATTACTGTTACTATATATATGTTTTTACCTCTTATAAAAATGTCTAAATTACACAATCAAGGCAAATTCTGTCAGAGATGTGGGCTGGTTGTGGTGTCTGGATTAAAAGTCATGAGGCAACGACACTCCTTTGTCTGGGAAACAAGTCAGTGTTCTCAGAGCAGGCAGGATTCATCTGGAAGTCTTTCTAATAATGAAAAAGTTCAACCTGAGTGCCTGGAACAGAACATGTGACCAACAACAACCTGACACAGACTAAGTGGAACCAAAGACTTTATATAGACTTGGATGACAGGTGAGCTGATTGCCAGATGGAACAAAGCTGTCTGAAACTGACGACCAATTAGAGCTGAGGAAAACAAACCGAGACACAAGGAAGCAAAAACAAAAAACGATTCATGTGGCTAAACATTTTTAATAAATGAACAAAATTAGGATGCAGTTTTTACTGAACAAAACAGACAGTGATGCTGTTCCAGGACACAACAACACTGTTACAAGTGCTTTTATATATTTTGTATTTGTATGTATTACTTCTGCAGCTGAAGCAGAATTTTGTTAACATTGTTTGAGATTAAGTTTAAGACCCATCCTTGTTACTTTTGTTTTGTTGCTTGTTTGCTTGTTGTGGTTAAACTTGCTTGTATGACCAGAATAAGAGATGAAAATCAATTTGTTTCAAATGAAGAAAACTATCTATATTTAAATTTTCTGTACTTGCTGGATCCTGCAGCATAGTGGGGAGCTGGTGCCCATCTCCAGCACTAACTGGGTAGGTGGGGGTGTGGTACCCCCTACAGTCCATCACAGAAATATATATCCTATTAGTTTCTAAATCTGATCGAAAAATCTCTATAAATGACAAACAAAGATTTAATTGCTGAGCACCTCTTTGATCACCCAGATTGTTAAACTTACAGCACTACAAGTATCCTGTTTTCTTTATCTTAATTTCTTATTTATTCATTTTTATGTAATTGGAATTAACAGCTTGTGCAGGATGAAGCTTTTTTTTTTTTTTTTACAAATAATTAATAATATTGAAATTGAAATAAATGCAGTTTTTATTTTCCAAACATCTGAAAAGCATTTACTGGTAAGTGGTATTAAAATGTGCACATACTCACATGCCTAAACTGCTCTGAGTCAGAAGGGATGATATTTGTGAGCCATTACCTCCAAAAGCAGCCACCAGAGGTATAATCAGAGCGCCAATTAAAATGTCTATTTAAAGCCGAAAATTTTAAAGCTTTTCAAACACATTTTCAGTGTTAGGATAAAACGTATCCTTAGATGTGACATCGTCCTATCATCACACTGATCTGTCAGAGTCAGCTGCTGCAGTCACTCAATATTCCTGTCATGATAACATTTTATAGAAAATGCTAATTTTTTGCAGTTGCACAACTGTTTGATGTGCGTGTGCCAGAATATTTCAATATACTGAAGTACAACTGGTTCTGTTGTGTTTCTGAGATATCTATTTTTCATTAGAGACTCCTGTCAATAAGTTTTTACAAAAATAACAACAACACTGGTGTCTGCAACACTGAATGAAGGACGTGTGGAAGCAGAACCTCTCATTTGTGAAGACCTAGAAAACACTACAAAACTATACAGTCAGGAGTTTGGGTTTTATACAACTGGAAATACAAGTTTCTCATAATGAGAAGATGTGCAGAAGTGGTTTTAAAACAGAGAGATTCTTTTCTTAAATCCCCTTAAAATTGACAGTTTCTGGTTCTGTATAACACCACTCAAGAATCAAACTTTATTTCTGGTATGTTCATAAAATTAAAGAAAAAAAAAACATTTTTGGTGTTTAGTTTTTTTTACGTATTTGTAAGATAAATGTTTTGATACAACCTCAGAACATCTTCTGGGACAGTTTTTTTTGGTTTTTGTTTTGTTGTTTTACCTTTCAGATTGTCTGTAAACTCAAAAAGTTGGTGTTCCAACTTCTTTTTCTCTCTCAGTTTGTTGAATGATGTCTTCATTCCAACTTTCAGCTTCACACTTTTTCTCTGCCTCAGTTTATTTTTTGTTCCAACTGTTTGTTCACCTCCTGTCAGTAGGCTTGTTCTCTGAAAAGCCCAGACAGCAAATCCTCCACCTGATTAAACACAAACTTGTTTTTCTTTGTTTTTGTCTGTTTCTGGGGTAAAGCTGAGGGTCGGTACAACCAGGCTGCAGCAGAGAGGCAGAACCAGGAAAGTCTTTCCTGCTCAGTTCCCTGGCTGTAATTACAAAGTTTATGACAGCAAATAATCTACAGTTAGTTTTAAATGAAGCCTGCGTTGCACTCAACAGCCTGTTGGTTGTCAGAAGTCAAAGTTGCTGATTCAACCCCTTTAAATTGAGCCTTTTTTGTGAAAATATATGACCGATATAAATAAATAAATAAAATAAACCACATTCCCAAGCTACTGTCTGCCATGATTGGTTCTCTTACTACACTGAATGGGACTGAAACTCTGCAAATGGGTCGTGTAGAAAAAAAAGAAAAAGAAGAAAGAATTCCAGCCCACAGAAGCAGTTCCTGCAGCAGAGCTGTTTTGGATCACAGTTGTGAGAATATGACGGTCAACATTCAAACGTAATGTTTGGGTTTTCACATTTTATGTCACACCTTGTAAATGTATCGTTTTTGCAACTAGGATTCTATTTTCTAACCAGAGACCTGTAAATATATTCTCCTCAATGATACATTTTTTATTAGTTATCTTATTTATTTTGATTCTACACATAGCAAAATCAGTTTAGTTGTATGTAATTGTTGTGCAGTGATGCTTGAATGCATGCAAAGGCTTAGCAGAAATCAGAGAGCGGTTTAACTCCCTGCATAAGTTCCTCTTCTGTAAGTTATGGTTCCATCAGAGCATAAAACACATGAGAATTGCCCAGGGGCTTGGAGAGCTCGGAGCAAGGACAGAGCTCATCATGGGCCAACAGAAGCTCGCTCGATGAGAACACATCATACTGTACATGCTGAGTGGGACGGCTTTATTACACAAGAAATGTTTAAGCAGCGGCTTTGCAGCAACATGGATCCTGTTTATCAAATGTCAGAGATATCATCTTTCATTGGCTGCACAGTTAAAGACTCATCCTTTCATGTCAGAGGAGGTTAAAGTTAAAGCTTCTGTCCGATTTGGACCACAGGAAGTTTTTAGAAGGTTCACTGGTGTATAAATAGATTCACTGTAAAGCATACACAGAAATGGTGAATTTAACAGTCAAATTTCTCACTAAGTAATATAAACTCTATGTGAACTCTGCTGTGTGTTCAATATTTCCACTAAATAAAGGAAAGCTTCATTCAGCTAAATTAAACTCATCATGTGTTGCAGAAGTCTCCAAGAGTTTAACGAGCACAATAAACAAATACCTGCAGGCAAAATGCATCTAATGAGTCAGAAACACACAACAGATGAGTGGCTTTATTAATGACGACGGGGCAAAATCCACTGGCCTGGACTTGCTTATGTGGTGAGTAATCATGAAACTGTGCCACATCAGAGAATTATCAGCAGCATATATCAGTGAAAACTGAATCTCAGCAAGTTAAGTTAATGGCTAATCAAATGAGTGCCTGTTTTATGTTATTTTTCAGGCTTATAAAACAACCCAGCTTCTCAAAAACTGGTGTAAAAGAACACAACTCCAGCTAATATTAAACCTGAAGATGACATTGTTTAGTTTATTGATGCATTCTTAACCAAACAGAATCTGTGCTACTTCATGAATGTACTGAAAAAGTACTAATTATTGATAACTAAGGACCAGATCCCCCTTTGAAACAGATCTCACAATAATTACAACCTCTTATAAAACTTACTTTCTGGCTTGCAGAGTAAAAAAGGCCTGCAACATTTAAACAATACAAAAATATTTTGCAAACATTGAAAAAACAGCTGAATTATTTACAGCGCACACTGTAGCTTTTTGAAAGTTGAAATGGGAGTCAGTAAAAACAGCCACATTGTGTGTCCATTAGCATCAGTGCAGCGATCTTCATTTTGTGCCTTTTCAACATGTTACCATGAGAGCAGGTTTGGAGCGATGCGTTCAAAGCCAGACTGATTTTTAGATTGGGATGTTTGAGTCATCAGGCAACAAAGTATCAATAATCCATGCCTCACAGCTTGAAAGGGCTTTATGTGCTCTGATGCTTGATTACATAGTTTGAATTCAAGTGTGCAATTTGGGTTAATTTCAGTCCACAACAGTCCTAATATTATGCTGAAAGGCAAAGAAAGAAATAGAAAAATGAAAATCTAAATGGAGCAGAATAATATGGCGCCGTAAAGTGCTATCTACAATAGAAGGCTCTCAGTAACCGAGGTCAAATGAAGTTGGGATGTCATGCAAAATTGGAATTACATTTCAACCGGTGAGTCATGTTCTTTTATTTCATTGGGATTTGCAAAAAAGGAATGCAGCTCTGTTCTTATAGGAATGTATTATAATATTTACTGAAAAACTCATTTCTATCTGAGCGCTATAGAAAGATTGTCTTTCTGTGTTGGAGCAGCACATTAAATCACGTCATGTGACTTTATTAAAAGCCGGGTTATGAGAATGGATGAGGCAGAGCAACCTTGTGCTTGGTTCAGTGTGGCTACTGTAATATTTCTACACATAATTAGTTTCTGTGCTGCTGAGGCTGCTTGAGGTTTATAACATCTGATGAACCTTATTTAAAAGTGGGTTTGTGAAGAAGAAAGCATTTAATAAACCAAATGAGAAGAACAGTTACAGTAAAACATGCCTATTCTGACATTTAAACAACGCAACAAAGCATTTATACAAAATTTAGCACGTAAGAAAGGTTATTTGAAAAATGTTTCTTCTACTGATACACTGACTGACAGATGAGGAGAAACTACAAAACAAAATCAGCTGAGCAGCATTTTTGAATACCTTGAACGGAGTTGACTCTAATATGTTATCACTTTTAGATTTTATCCAGTGATTTCTGAGAGTTTCATCATTCGCTGCTTCATGAGCTATTTTGCTAAACCTACAGACAAGTGAACACACAGATAGAAACGTTATTGCCTTTAACCTTCAGCAGCAGGTGATAAATACTAAAAGCTGTTGTCACATCAGAACTAGTCTTATTTTGATCCTTTCAGATAATACAGTTCATCTATTTGACACATGCAGTAAATTGAAAACCAACTTGTTTACAAATTTGGTTTTACAAAAAGGTTTTCTGTGAGCAAACTATTTTTGGTTTCATACTGTACTTATGTATGTATGGCTGGTTTTTCCTTTTGGAGAAATCCATTTGTTTGTGGGATACTGGAGGAGGATGAGGTGGACATGAAGTGGAGAAAAAAAGAGAGAAGATTGAACCCCGGCAGCAGAGAGGTGTTTCTCTGATGGTTGGCGGAGGCTGCAAATCACAAGATTTAATGTTCGATGTTAAACTGGGCCGCTCTCACAGGCAAACTTCAGACAGATCAGTGGGAGGGCGCTGTGTAAAAATACAGCAAACGCGGTGGAGGTTTTGTTTTTTTCACTTCAAAAATAATATTTTGAGATCTGTTAGTTGCAAACTAAAAACTATAAATGGGTGCAACAGTTTTAATGAAAAGTGTTGCAGTTTGAGGCTGTTAAACTTTAAAAGTTTTAGGAAGTTAAATTGAAATATAAGATGTGGATAAACTTATGTGTAGCATTTTGTTCGGGACAAGAACTCACAAAGGTCACTGACATAACTTGAAATTAACAAAAGAAATAACAAGAAAAACTTCAAAAGCAATGACTGATTTATATATATAACAATAATTATAATATACACCTGGAAAATGTATTTAGGCTTTAAACACAGATCTCAGAGTTCTTTAATTATTTCAACCTATTTCAGAGAATTTGGTGTTTTTAAAGGCGGAGGCACTAAGTAGACTCACATAATAAACATCCTGCAGCTCTTTCTGCAGGCTGTGAGGTTTCAGGCTGCAGTGTTATTCTCTGACTCTGCTGAGTCTCAGTTGGAGCTGGTTTTACTTCGTTCAAATAATATTTTTTTTTCCTCAGATAAAGCCTGGACAGGTTTCCTCACACAGTCTTTTTTTTTCCTGGCCACCTCTCCTCGGGGGTTTGTGGCTCTGGTCCAATTTTAAAGGCTTGTACTCCTTTGTCATCATCAGCTCTTCCTTCAGGTGAACACTTTCTCTCTGAAGGGTTTGACTGACCTCCTTTTCAGCCTCCAGGACAAGCTCAGGACAACTTGAGCTTTGCTCCTTTAATCTTTACTCCAGTTTTTCTCAACTTCGGACATCCTCTTTGTCCCTCACACATCATGTTTTCATCCTTTGTTAACCTTTCATTGTTGGACTTCTTGTTTGCACCTGACGGTTGTATTTTTCCTGTTAAAACTCAAATCTGCAGTTTTTTGTTTTCGAGGGAACCAGAGCAGATACTCAACCTGATGTGTAGAAAGTTGTTTTCTTTTTTCTTTCTCAAGTGCTGCAGAAAGTGACCTACTCCTCCTCACAAGCAGGTTGTTGCAGGTAGGAAGAAGTAGCTCACTAAGGAGAAACAGCAAAAGAAAATGGATCTCAGAAAGGAAAGTCACACGTTGACCCACATGCTGAACTGGATTACTAATCCTGCTATTCTGCCTGAGATTCCTGTAAATGAATGACTGCATATTTAAAGTAAGTTGTTGGAAGGAATCTCACAAACACAATCTGTAAATCACTGCTAATTAACAAGCTGGTACTGTGTCGAAATCTGGACCCCTGAAAAATCCAGCTCATAATTTTGGTCTGTTTAATGATGTAATCAGTTATGCTTCTTGAACTACTTTAAACTGAGTGACTATGTTCACTTAAAATTTCCCATTTTTTGACAAAGTAGTAAAGTAAAAGTAAAAGTAAAAATTTATTTTTATAGCACATTTCAGCAGCAAGGCATTCAAAGTGCTTTACATAATAAAAACATCAGTAGGATTACATTACAATAATAAAAAAAAAAACATCATTACAATCATCCACAAAAAAAAAAAATCATAAAAATGATAATCATAAGGTCAATATGTATTAAGATGTTTTGTTCAGAGCAGCTTTTCACCTGAATTTGTTTGCGGACTACTAATCAAAGGCAGCTCTAAACAGGTGAGTTTTCAGCCTTGATTTAAAGGAATTTAGTGTTTCGGCTGTTTTGCAATTTTCCGGGAGTTTGTTCCAGATTGATGGTGCATAGAAACTGAAAGCTGCTTCTCCATGTTTGGTTCTGGTTCTGGGGATACAAAGTAGAACAGAACCAGAAGACCTGAGTGTTCTGGAGGGTTGATACAACGATAATAAATCTTTAATGTATTGTGGTGCTAGACCGTTCAGTGATTTATAAACTAATAGAAGAATAATATAAGTCTATTCTCTGAGCTATAGGGAGCCAGTGTAGAGACTTTAAAACCGGGGTGATGTGCTCTATTTTTCTGGTGGAGGAATGCCAAATGTTTGGGTTTTTTTTGTTGTTTTTTTCCTGTTTTGATTTTGGACCCTAAAAGAATGACTGGAAATCGAAATGTTAGAAGAGTTAAGTTTCTCCGTAACTAATCTGTTGCTAATCTCATGGCGCTTGATGAAACCTGCTGTTCTCAGAGTTCAGATGAGCTCTACAGATTCTTCCTGTTTCACTGAAATAAATAGGACACAACATGAAGCAGATGACTGTAACCTCATTTGTTCTTTTCTTTTCGTGAAGGCTAACTCTGACCTGACACAAAACTAACATGAATTCATCATCGCTGCTGTCCATGGTGATGACTCAACATAGTGACACAGATTTCTCTGAAATCGATGGGATTTAATGACCTGCTAAACAAAAATCTTATTAAAGTTCTCAGGGAAACATCTCAACACTACACTTCAAATGCTTTCACATTTTTTTTGCTACATTTACAACTTTTTCCAGGACTTAAGATGTCCACTTTGAGAAAATAGTGTTTGATCTCTGAAACATTCACAGTAAATCAGCTTAATGGAACAACGAACGCTTGAAAGTTTAGCTAAATTCCAAACATGCAAAACAGCAAACAGATTTATAATTTGAAACTGAAACTCCATAGTTTATATTTCCTTACAAATCCGAATACATTGCAATTCCATTATGCCCTAAACTTCCGAATACAGTTTGTGTTTTTAAGCATACAGGATTAAAAACCGGCTATATTAAGAAATCTTTGGGAAAAAAAAGAAATCACAGTTTTAAGAAGGCTGCCACAGCCAGTTCCTGCAGAGGCTTCAGACAAGTGTGTTCCTGGATAATATTAGAATAGATTTAAGAGTCCGTGTATGCGTCAGTGTGTGTGTGAGTGTGTGTGTGGGGGGTGCACATCATAGAGGCAGGAAGAGAGAATTACTGTAAGAGGTCATACAGTAGGCAACAGAGCTGCTGCAGTCAGTGAGTCAGATGTAAAAGTTTGAATCTTCATGACAGCTTAACTTGAAAATGTTGTGCCTGACAGTCTAGGTGTGTATCTGCAATGCACGTGGTGGAGCACTCATGCAAAAATATGTGTGGTGTATATATATATGTGTCATGCAGAGAGCAGAGAGGGTAAAATAAGGAAGAGTGAAGGAGTCTGATTGAGTCATCCCTTTTAACTACCCGACCAGAACATTTTTGTGACAACTTTAAAGGTGGAGGCGCGTTGGGACCGTGGAAGTCTGTGTGCATGTTTGTGCAGATGGTGCATGTGTTCACGTATCGAGGTACACAGAGTTCACGAATACAGACAGAGAGTCACAATGAGTCAGATCACTTGTTACTTTGTCAGAATATTTTTGTGACAGCCTCAGCAAAGGAGGCAGGGAGGTAGAGATGGAATGACAGATTTGGTTTTCCTTAATGCCAGCTCCTGTCTGTTACTTCTGAGTATCTGCATGTGCAAGAAGGTGTTGTGTGTATTTTGTGTATTACTGTGGTGCTGAAAAGTTTTCCCACTGTCATGAGATACTGAACAAAGTGTTTGACAGTCAGTCAGTCATTTTAACTTTAAATACGATACTTTTCATCAAGGTGCTGATGCTGCATGACAGATGGAGCAGAAGGATGTTTCTTTTTCCCAAGGTTAACCAGTATTCATATAATAATCACGTACCGAACATTTTATATATTATCTTGCATTATAAGGACACCCTCCACCTCCTCTTACAATATTATCAGAGAAAGATCCTATTATAACTGAGGAAAAAACAATCATGGCCCATCACTCGTTTCTGTGTTTTATCGTTTTATCCATGTTGGAAAATAGTTTTTCTAGAATACAGCTTTCAGTCCTGAAGGTTGAAACATAAAAAATGAGGATGCATGTTAATTATACAGGTGCTGGTCATAAAATTAGAATATCATGAAAAAGTAGATTGATTTCAGTAATTCCATTTAAAAAGTGAAACTTGTATATTATATTCATACATTACATACAAACTCATATATTTCAAATGTTTATTTCGTTTAATTTTGATGATT